>NC_047107.1:131476131-131606131 GCF_902500255.1 Thalassophryne amazonica
ACTGACATCATGACCTCAGTTAACCCAATGATCTCACTGACCCAGTTAACCCACTGACTTCAATGACCTTACTATACCGAGTTACCCACTGACGTCACTGACCCCAGTTAACTCACTGACCTCAATTAAACCACTCATTGATTGCAGTTAATCCACTGACCTCAGTGACCTCACTAAAACGAGTTACCCACTGACCTCACTGACCCCAGTAACCCAGTGACCTCACTGACCCAAGTTAGCCCAGTGACCTCAGTTAACCCACTGACATCACTGACCCCAGTTAGCCACTGACTTCACTGACCCCAGTTAACCCACTGACCTCAGTAACCTCACTAACCCCAGTTAACTCACTGCCCTAGTTAACTCACCTAAATCACTGACCTCAGTTAACCCACTGACATCACTGACCCCAGTTAACTCACTGACCCCAGGTAACTCACCTAAATCACTGATCTCAGTTAACCCACTGACCTCAGTTAAGCCACTGAGATCATTTGACCGCAGTTAATCCAATGACCTCAGTGACCTTACTATACCGAGTTACCCACTGACCTCACTGACCCCAGTTAACCCCAGTGACCTCAGTTAACCCACTGACATCACTGACCTCAGTGACTTCATTGATCTCAGTTAACCCACTGACCTCAGTGACATCACTGATCTCAGTTAACTCACTGATCTCACTGACCCCAGTTAACCCACTGACATCACTGAACCCAGTTAACCCACTGACCTCAATGACATCACTGATCTCAGTTAACTCATTGACATCACTGACCTCACTGACATAATTGACCTCAGTTAGCTCACTGATCTCACTGACACCAGTTAACCCACTGACATCACTGAACCCAGGTAACCCACTGACCTCAGTGACATCACTGATCTCAGTTAACTCATTGACATCACTGACCTCACTGACATGATTGACCTCAGTCAACCCACTGACCTCAGTAACCTCACTACCCCCAGTTAACCCATTGACCCCAGTTACCTCTATGAAATCACTGACCTCAGTTAACCCACTGACCTCACTGACCCCAGGGACATCACTGATCTCAGTTAACTCATTGACATCACTGACCTCACTGACATCATTGACCTCAGTTAACCCACTGATCTCACTGACCCCAGTTAACCCACTGACTTCAGTGACCCCAGTTAACCCACTGACGTCACTGACCCCAGTTAACTCACTGACCTCAGTGACCTCACTAAACCGAGTTACCCACTGACCTCACTGACCCCAGTTAACCCAGTGACCTCAGTTAACCCACTGACATCACTGACCTCAGTTAACCCAGTGACCTCACTGACCCAAGTTAGCCCAGTGACCTCAGTTAACCCACTGACATCACTGACCTCAGTTAACTCAGTGACCTCACTGACCCAAGTTAGCCCAGTGACCTCAGTTAACCCACTGACATCACTGACCCCAGTTAACCCAGTGACCTCAGTTAACCCACTGACATCACTGACCTCAGTTAACCCAGTGGACCTCACTGACCCAAGTTAGCCCAGTGACCTCAGTTAACCCACTGACATCACTGACCTCAGTTACCCCACTGACCTCAGTTAACCCGCTGACATCACTGACCCCAGTTAGCCCACTGACTTCACTGACCCCAGTTAACCCACTGACCTCAGTAACCTCACTAACCCCAGTTAACTCACTGACCCTAGTTAACTCACCTAAATCACTGACCTCAGTTAACCCACTGACATCACTGACCTCAGTTAACTCACTGACCCCAGTTAACTCACTGACCCTAGTTAACTCACCTAAATCACTGACCTCAGTTAACCCACTGACCTCACCGACCCCAGTTAACTCATCTAAATCACTGATCTCAGTTAACCCACTGACCTCAGTTAAGCCACTGAGATCACTGACCTCAGTTAACCCACTGACCTCAGTGACATCACTGACCTCCATTAACCCACTGACATCACTGACCTCACTTAAACCATTCATTGACCGCAGTTAATCCAATGACCTCAGTGACCTCACTATACCGAGTTACCCACTGACCTCACTGACCCCAGTTAACCCAGTGACCTCAGTTAACCCACTGACATCACTGACCTCAGTTAACCCAGTGACCTTACTGACCCTAATTAACCCACTGACATCACTGACCTCAGTGACTTCATTGATCTCAGTTAACCCCCTGACCTCAGTGACATCACTGATCTCAGTTAACTCATTTACATCACTGACCTCACTGACATAATTGACTTCAGTTAGCTCACTGATCTCACTGACCCCAGTTAACCCACTGACATCACTGAACCCAGTTAACCCACTGACCTCAATGACATCACTGATCTCAGTTAACTCATTGACATCATTGACCTCACTGACATAATTGACCTCAGTTAGCTCACTGATCTCACTGACCCCAGTTAACCCACTGACATCACTGAACCCAGTTAACCCACTGACCTCAATGACATCACTGATCTCAGTTAACTCATTGACCTCACTGACCTCACTGACATAATTGACCTCAGTTAGCTCACTGATCTCACTGACACCAGTTAACCCACTGACATCACTGAACCCAGGTAACCCACTGACCTCACTGACCTCAAAGACATAATTGACCTCAGTTAGCTCATTGATCTCACTGACACCAGTTAACCCACTGACATCACTGAACCCAGGTAACCCACTGACCTCAATGACATCACTGATCTCAGTTAACTCATTGACATCACTGACACCAGTTAACCTACTGACCTCACTGACCCCAGTTAACCCACTGACATCGCTGATATTACTGACCTCAGTTAACCCACTAATATCACTGACCTCAGTTACCCCTCTGACATCATTGACCTCAGTTAACTCACTGACATCACTGACCCCAGTTACCCCACTGATATTAGTGACCCCAGTTAACCCTCTGACATCACTGACCTCAGTTAACCCACCTACATCAGTGACCCCAGTTAATCTACTGACCTCACTGACGCTAGTTAAACCACTGACATGATTAACCCCAGTTAACCCACTGACACCACTGACTTCACTGACCTCAGTTAACCCACCTACATCACTGACTCCAGTTAACCTACTGACCTCACTGACCCAAGTTAACCCACTGATATCACTGTCCTCAGTTAACCCACTGACATCACTGTCCTCAGTTAACCCACTGACATCATTGACCCCAGTTAACCTACTGACCTCACTGACCCCAGTTAACCCACTGACATCGCTGATATTACTGACCTCAGTTAACCCACTGATATCACTGACCTCAGTTACCCCTCTGACATCATTGACCTCAGTTAACTCACTGACTTCACTGACCCCAGTTACCCCACTGATATTAGTGACCCCAGTTAACCCTCTGACATCACTGACCTCAGTTAAGCCACTGACATCACTGACCTCAGTTAACCCACCTACATCAGTGACCCCAGTTAATCTACTGACCTCACTGACCCTAGTTAAACCACTGACATGATTAACCCCAGTTAACCCACTGACACCACTGACTTCACTGACCTCAGTTAACCCACCTACATCACTGACTCCAGTTAACCTACTGACCTCACTGACCCAAGTTAACCCACTGATGTCACTGTCCTCAGTTAACCCACTGACATCACTGACCTCAGTTAACCCACTGACCTCACTGACCCGAGTTAAGCCACTGATCTCAGTGACATCATTGACCTCAGTTAACCCACTGACATCACTGATCCCAGTTGACCCACTGACATCACTGTCCTCAGTTAACCCACTGACATCATTGACCCCAGTTAACCTACTGACCTCACTGACCCCAGTTAACCCACTGACATCGCTGATATTATTGACCTCAGTTAAGTCTCTGACATCACTGACCTCAGTTAACCCACTGACATCATTGACCCCAGTTAACCTACTGACCTCACTGACCCCAGTTAACCCACTGACATCGCTGATATTACTGACCTCAGTTAACCCACTGATATCACTGACCTCAGTTAACCCACTGACATCATTGACCCCAGTTAACCTACTGACCTCACTGACCCCAGTTAACCCACTGACATCGCTGATATTACTGACCTCAGTTAACCCACTGACATCACTGTCCTCAGTTAACCCACTGACATCATTGACCCCAGTTAACCTACTGACCTCACTGACCCCAGTTAACCCACTGACATCGCTGATATTACTGACCTCAGTTAACCCACTGATATCACTGACCTCAGTTACCCCTCTGACATCATTGACCTCAGTTAACTCACTGACTTCACTGACCCCAGTTACCCCACTGATATTAGTGACCCCAGTTAACCCTCTGACATCACTGACCTCAGTTAAGCCACTGACATCACTGACCTCAGTTAACCCACCTACATCAGTGACCCCAGTTAATCTACTGACCTCACTGACCCTAGTTAAACCACTGACATGATTAACCCCAGTTAACCCACTGACACCACTGACTTCACTGACCTCAGTTAACCCACCTACATCACTGACTCCAGTTAACCTACTGACCTCACTGACCCAAGTTAACCCACTGATGTCACTGTCCTCAGTTAACCCACTGACATCACTGACCTCAGTTAACCCACTGACCTCACTGACCCGAGTTAAGCCACTGATCTCAGTGACATCATTGACCTCAGTTAACCCACTGACATCACTGATCCCAGTTGACCCACTGACATCACTGTCCTCAGTTAACCCACTGACATCATTGACCCCAGTTAACCTACTGACCTCACTGACCCCAGTTAACCCACTGACATCGCTGATATTATTGACCTCAGTTAAGTCTCTGACATCACTGACCTCAGTTAACCCACTGACATCATTGACCCCAGTTAACCTACTGACCTCACTGACCCCAGTTAACCCACTGACATCGCTGATATTACTGACCTCAGTTAACCCACTGATATCACTGACCTCAGTTACCCCTCTGACATCATTGACCTCAGTTAACTCTCTGACATCACTGACCCCAGTTACCCCACTGATATTAGTGACCCCAGTTAACCCTCTGACATCACTGACCTCGGTGACATCACTGACCTCAGTTAAGCCACTGACATCACTGACCTCAGTTAACCCACCTACATCAGTGACCCCAGTTAATCTACTGACCTCACTGACCCTAGTTAAACCACTGACATCGCTGATATTACTGACCTCAGTTAAGTCTCTGACATCACTGACCTCAGTTAACCCACTGACATCATTGACCCCAGTTAACCCACTGACATCGCTGATATTACTGACCTCAGTTAAGTCTCTGACATCACTGACCTCAGTTAACCCACTGACATCATTGACCCCAGTTAACCCACTGACATCGCTGATATTACTGACCTCAGTTAAGTCTGACATCACTGACCTCAGTTAACCCACTGACATCATTGACCCCAGTTAACCCACTGACATTGCTGATATTACTGACCTCAGTTAAGTCTCTGACATCACTGACCTCAGTTAACCCACTGACATCATTGACCCCAGTTAACCCACTGACATCGCTGATATTACTGACCTCAGTTAAGTCTCTGACATCACTGACCTCAGTTAACCCACCTACATTACTGACCCCAGTTAACCTACTGACCTCACTGACCCCACTTAACCCACTGACATCACTGAACTCATTTAACCCACCGACATCACTGACAACATTAACCCACTGACATCACTGACTTCAATGAACCTACCTACATCACTGACCTCAGTTAACCGAATGACCTCACTGACCCCAGTCAACCAAATGAACACACTGACTTCAGTTAACCGACTGACATCACTGATATCACTGACCTCAGTTAACCCTCTGACCCCAGTGACATTTGTGTGTTTGCTCATATTTGGTCATTTTGAAATGGATGTTTGCAGCACATTTCAAAAAATCTTGGATTGTGGCAACAAAAGACTGGGAAAGTTGGTGAATGCTCAAAGAACACCTGTTTCGAACATTCCATAGGTGAACAGGTTAATTGGAAACAGGTGAGTGTCATGATTGGGTATAAAAGAAGCATCCCCAAAAGGCTCAGCCATTCACAAGCAAAGATGAGGTGAGGATCACCACTTTGTGAACAACTGCATGAAAAAATAGTCCAACAGTTTAAGAACAATGTTTCTCAAACAAAAACCAACATTGAATGTCCGTGACCTTCGATCCCTCAGGCAGCACTGCATTACAAACCGACATCATTGTGTAAAGGATCTTACCGCGTGGGCTCAGGAACACTTCAGAAAACCATTGTCAGTTAACACAGTTCGTCGCTACATCTACAAGTGCAAGTTAAAACTCTTCCATGCAAAGTGAAAGCCATACATCAACAACATCCAGAAAGCTGCTGCCTTCTCTGGGCCCGTGCTCATTTGAAATGGACAGACGCAAAGTGGAAAAGTGTGCTGTGGTCTGATGAGTCCACATTTCAAATTGTTTTTGGAAATCATGGACGTCGTGTCCTCTGGACAAAAGAGGAAAAAGACCATCCAGATTGTTACCAGCACAAAGTTCAAAAGCCAGTATCTGTGATGGTATGGGGGTGTGTTAGTCACTGACCCCAGTTAACTCACTGACCTCAATTAAACCACTCATTGATTGCAGTTAATCCACTGACCTCAGTGACCTCACTAAACCGAGTTACCCACTGACCTCACTGACCCCAGTTAACCCAGTGACCTCACTGACCCAAGTTAGCCCAGTGACCTCAGTTAACCCACTGACATCACTGACCTCAGTTAACCCACTGACATCACTGACCCCAGTTAGCCCACTGACTTCACTGACCCCAGTTAACCCACTGACCTCAGTAACCTCACTAACCCCAGTTAACTCACTGACCCTAGTTAACTCACCTAAATCACTGACCTCAGTTAACCCACTGACATCACTGACCCCAGTTAACTCACTGACCCCAGTTAACTCACCTAAATCACTGATCTCAGTTAACCCACTGACCTCAGTTAAGCCACTGAGATCATTGACCGCAGTTAATCCAATGACCTCAGTGACCTTACTATACCGAGTTACCCACTGACCTCACTGACCCCAGTTAACCCAGTGACCTCAGTTAACCCACTGACATCACTGACCTCAGTGACTTCATTGATCTCAGTTAACCCACTGACCTCAGTGACATCACTGATCTCAGTTAACTCACTGATCTCACTGACCCCAGTTAACCCACTGACATCACTGAACCCAGTTAACCCACTGACCTCAATGACATCACTGATCTCAGTTAACTCATTGACATCACTGACCTCACTGACATAATTGACCTCAGTTAGCTCACTGATCTCACTGACACCAGTTAACCCACTGACATCACTGAACCCAGGTAACCCACTGACCTCAGTGACATCACTGATCTCAGTTAACTCATTGACATCACTGACCTCACTGACATGATTGACCTCAGTCAACCCACTGACCTCAGTAACCTCACTACCCCCAGTTAACCCATTGACCCCAGTTACCTCTATGAAATCACTGACCTCAGTTAACCCACTGACCTCACTGACCCCAGGTAACCCACTGACCTCAGTGACATCACTGATCTCAGTTAACTCATTGACATCACTGACCTCACTGACATCATTGACCTCAGTTAACCCACTGATCTCACTGACCCCAGTTAACCCACTGACTTCAGTGACCCCAGTTAACCCACTGACGTCACTGACCCCAGTTAACTCACTGACCTCAGTGACCTCACTAAACCGAGTTACCCACTGACCTCACTGACCCCAGTTAACCCAGTGACCTCAGTTAACCCACTGACATCACTGACCTCAGTTAACCCAGTGACCTCACTGACCCAAGTTAGCCCAGTGACCTCAGTTAACCCACTGACATCACTGACCTCAGTTAACTCAGTGACCTCACTGACCCAAGTTAGCCCAGTGACCTCAGTTAACCCACTGACATCACTGACCCCAGTTAACCCAGTGACCTCAGTTAACCCACTGACATCACTGACCTCAGTTAACCCAGTGACCTCACTGACCCAAGTTAGCCCAGTGACCTCAGTTAACCCACTGACATCACTGACCTCAGTTACCCCACTGACCTCAGTTAACCCGCTGACATCACTGACCCCAGTTAGCCCACTGACTTCACTGACCCCAGTTAACCCACTGACCTCAGTAACCTCACTAACCCCAGTTAACTCACTGACCCTAGTTAACTCACCTAAATCACTGACCTCAGTTAACCCACTGACATCACTGACTTCAGTTAACTCACTGACCCCAGTTAACTCACTGACCCTAGTTAACTCACCTAAATCACTGACCTCAGTTAACCCACTGACCTCACCGACCCCAGTTAACTCATCTAAATCACTGATCTCAGTTAACCCACTGACCTCAGTTAAGCCACTGAGATCACTGACCTCAGTTAACCCACTGACCTCAGTGACATCACTGACCTCCATTAACCCACTGACATCACTGACCTCACTTAAACCATTCATTGACCGCAGTTAATCCAATGACCTCAGTGACCTCACTATACCGAGTTACCCACTGACCTCACTGACCCCAGTTAACCCAGTGACCTCAGTTAACCCACTGACATCACTGACCTCAGTTAACCCAGTGACCTTACTGACCCTAATTAACCCACTGACATCACTGACCTCAGTGACTTCATTGATCTCAGTTAACCCCCTGACCTCAGTGACATCACTGATCTCAGTTAACTCATTTACATCACTGACCTCACTGACATAATTGACTTCAGTTAGCTCACTGATCTCACTGACCCCAGTTAACCCACTGACATCACTGAACCCAGTTAACCCACTGACCTCAATGACATCACTGATCTCAGTTAACTCATTGACATCATTGACCTCACTGACATAATTGACCTCAGTTAGCTCACTGATCTCACTGACCCCAGTTAACCCACTGACATCACTGAACCCAGTTAACCCACTGACCTCAATGACATCACTGATCTCATTTAACTCATTGACATCACTGACCTCACTGACATAATTGACCTCAGTTAGCTCACTGATCTCACTGACACCAGTTAACCCACTGACATCACTGAACCCAGGTAACCCACTGACCTCACTGACCTCAAAGACATAATTGACCTCAGTTAGCTCATTGATCTCACTGACACCAGTTAACCCACTGACATCACTGAACCCAGGTAACCCACTGACCTCAATGACATCACTGATCTCAGTTAACTCATTGACATCACTGACACCAGTTAACCTACTGACCTCACTGACCCCAGTTAACCCACTGACATCGCTGATATTACTGACCTCAGTTAACCCACTAATATCACTGACCTCAGTTACCCCTCTGACATCATTGACCTCAGTTAACTCACTGACATCACTGACCCCAGTTACCCCACTGATATTAGTGACCCCAGTTAACCCTCTGACATCACTGACCTCAGTTAACCCACCTACATCAGTGACCCCAGTTAATCTACTGACCTCACTGACGCTAGTTAAACCACTGACATGATTAACCCCAGTTAACCCACTGACACCACTGACTTCACTGACCTCAGTTAACCCACCTACATCACTGACTCCAGTTAACCTACTGACCTCACTGACCCAAGTTAACCCACTGATATCACTGTCCTCAGTTAACCCACTGACATCACTGTCCTCAGTTAACCCACTGACATCATTGACCCCAGTTAACCTACTGACCTCACTGACCCCAGTTAACCCACTGACATCGCTGATATTACTGACCTCAGTTAACCCACTGATATCACTGACCTCAGTTACCCCTCTGACATCATTGACCTCAGTTAACTCACTGACATCACTGACCCCAGTTACCCCACTGATATTAGTGAGCCCAGTTAACCCTCTGACATCACTGACCTCAGTTAAGCCACTGACATCACTGACCTCAGTTAACCCACCTACATCAGTGACCCCAGTTAATCTACTGACCTCACTGACCCTAGTTAAACCACTGACATGATTAACCCCAGTTAACCCACTGACACCACTGACTTCACTGACCTCAGTTAACCCACCTACATCACTGACTCCAGTTAACCTACTGACCTCACTGACCCAAGTTAACCCACTGATGTCACTGTCCTCAGTTAACCCACTGACATCACTGACCTCAGTTAACCCACTGACCTCACTGACCCGAGTTAAGCCACTGATCTCAGTGACATCATTGACCTCAGTTAACCCACTGACATCACTGATCCCAGTTGACCCACTGACATCACTGTCCTCAGTTAACCCACTGACATCATTGACCCCAGTTAACCTACTGACCTCACTGACCCCAGTTAACCCACTGACATCGCTGATATTACTGACCTCAGTTAAGTCTCTGACATCACTGACCTCAGTTAACCCACTGACATCATTGACCCCAGTTAACCTACTGACCTCACTGACCCCAGTTAACCCACTGACATCGCTGATATTACTGACCTCAGTTAACCCACTGATATCACTGACCTCAGTTACCCCTCTGACATCATTGACCTCAGTTAACTCTCTGACATCACTGACCCCAGTTACCCCACTGATATTAGTGACCCCAGTTAACCCTCTGACATCACTGACCTCGGTGACATCACTGACCTCAGTTAAGCCACTGACATCACTGACCTCAGTTAACCCACCTACATCAGGGTCCCAGTTAATCTACTGACCTCACTGACCCTAGTTAAACCACTGACATCGCTGATATTACTGACCTCAGTTAAGTCTCTGACATCACTGACCTCAGTTAACCCACTGACATCATTGACCCCAGTTAACCCACTGACATCGCTGATATTACTGACCTCAGTTAAGTCTCTGACATCACTGACCTCAGTTAACCCACTGACATCATTGACCCCAGTTAACCCACTGACATCGCTGATATTACTGACCTCAGTTAAGTCTGACATCACTGACCTCAGTTAACCCACTGACATCATTGACCCCAGTTAACCCACTGACATTGCTGATATTACTGACCTCAGTTAAGTCTCTGACATCACTGACCTCAGTTAACCCACTGACATCATTGACCCCAGTTAACCCACTGACATCGCTGATATTACTGACCTCAGTTAAGTCTCTGACATCACTGACCTCAGTTAACCCACCTACATTACTGACCCCAGTTAACCTACTGACCTCACTGACCCCACTTAACCCACTGACATCACTGAACTCATTTAACCCACCGACATCACTGACAACATTAACCCACTGACATCACTGACTTCAATGAACCTACCTACATCACTGACCTCAGTTAACCGAATGACCTCACTGACCCCAGTCAACCAAATGAACACACTGACTTCAGTTAACCGACTGACATCACTGATATCACTGACCTCAGTTAACCCTCTGACCCCAGTGACATTTGTGTGTTTGCTCATATTTGGTCATTTTGAAATGGATGTTTGCAGCACATTTCAAAAAATCTTGGATTGTGGCAACAAAAGACTGGGAAAGTTGGTGAATGCTCAAAGAACACCTGTTTCGAACATTCCATAGGTGAACAGGTTAATTGGAAACAGGTGAGTGTCATGATTGGGTATAAAAGAAGCATCCCCAAAAGGCTCAGCCATTCACAAGCAAAGATGAGGTGAGGATCACCACTTTGTGAACAACTGCATGAAAAAATAGTCCAACAGTTTAAGAACAATGTTTCTCAAACAAAAACCAACATTGAATGTCCGTGACCTTCGATCCCTCAGGCAGCACTGCAATACAAACCGACATCATTGTGTAAAGGATCTTACCGCGTGGGCTCAGGAACACTTCAGAAAACCATTGTCAGTTAACACAGTTCGTCGCTACATCTACAAGTGCAAGTTAAAACTCTTCCATGCAAAGTGAAAGCCATACATCAACAACATCCAGAAAGCTGCTGCCTTCTCTGGGCCCGTGCTCATTTGAAATGGACAGACGCAAAGTGGAAAAGTGTGCTGTGGTCTGATGAGTCCACATTTCAAATTGTTTTTGGAAATCATGGACGTCGTGTCCTCTGGACAAAAGAGGAAAAAGACCATCCAGATTGTTACCAGCACAAAGTTCAAAAGCCAGTATCTGTGATGGTATGGGGGTGTGTTAGTGCCCATGGCATGGACAACTTACACATCTGTGATGGCCCCATCAGTGCTGAAAGGTACATCCAGCAACACATGCCATCCAAGCAACGTCTTTTTCAGCTGCGGGTACTAGACTGGCCTGCCTGCAGTCCAGACCTGTCGCCCACTGAAAATGTGTGGTGCATTATGAAGTGCAAAATACGACAATGGAGACCCCGGACTGTTGAACAACTGAAGTTGTACATCAATTGCTGTCAGACTGTACAATGAACAATGCTACAACCCCTGGCAAAAATTATGGAATCACTGGCCTCGGAGGATGTTTTCATGATTCCATAATTTTTTCCTCAGAATTGAGTGATTCCATATTTTTTTCCCTCTGCTTGGTCTAAAAAAGTAACCATTACTGACTGCCACAATTTTTTTTCCTGATTTCTTATAGTGTTTCTTAAAGCCAGAAAGTTGCCATTTGAAATGACTTTAGTTTTGTGTCATGGCTGTGATCTGCTTTTTTTTCTACAAAATTAAACAACTGAATGAACATCCTCTGAGGCCGGTGATTCCATAATTTTTGCCAGGGGTTGTAGTACTGTGGTAACCATAGCAACCAGGTCATTAATCATGTCATTACTTGCTGTATTTATTAGGTGCAATAATTTAACTTATGGTGCACTCACGTCACTTTACATATATTACATTACGTATTACATATTACATATATTTACTTATATTTTAAATATCAGAGTAACTTGTCGTACATTTCACGCTGAAGTCATTTTATCTGATCACTCTCACATCCTGACAGTGTATATCATCCCGGCAGTGCAGCATTGAACTGAACAATGGTAGCCTCAGCTTTACCCGTTTGTTTTATTTCATGCCCTTTTGTCTATTCCTACTGTTCTATGCTGTGATGTGACACTGAAATTTCCCCATTGAGGGATGAATAAAGGCTTTCTTATCTTATCGTATCTTATCTTAATTCATTGGAATTGGGGTTGTACACTGAGTGATTGATTTGGATTGAAGGATCCACACTGATCAGGGTTTTGTGTTTTTTTTTCTGTAATATCTTTATTTTAAGTGAATTTGGTGAAAATGAGGGAAACATCATTGGTCACATAATTAGTTGTAGGTTGTCAGTGATGTATAAAACTTGACGTGTCTGCTTTTTGGCTTTTTGTGGTCTCCATAGAAACACTCTGGCCAATAGCTGTGGGACGGGAATCCGCTCGTCCACCAACGATCCGAGCCGGAAGCCTCTGGACAACCGAGTTTTAAACACCGTCAAACGTAAAACGCACAGACACGCTGTTATTTATCTGATGTTATGATGACTGGGGTTGGCTCCGCCCCTAAACCATCACAGCTACAGTGTGACTGTAACAAACACACACAGAAATACACAAACACACAGAAACACACGGAACCACCCCACAATACAGAAACACACAGACAGAAACACCAAAAAACTCAAAAACCCAGAAACACACACATAAACAAAGAAACACACAAAACACACAAACACACGAAACTCAGAAACACGCAAAAACACAGGAACACACACAAAAACTCACAAAACACACAAACATACACAGAAACACACACAATGACACATAAACACAGAAACACACACACAACACAGAAACACACAACCACACAAAACTCAGAAACACACACAGAAACATGCAAAAACACAGGAACACACACAAAACACACACAAAAAAAATCACAAAACACACAAACATACACAGAAACACACACACACAAAAACTCACAAAACATACAAACATATAAAGAAACACAAAAACACACAGAACTCAGGAACAAATACAGAAACACCCAAAAACACAGAAACACACACAACACACAGAAACACACACACATACACAACACAGAAACTCAGAAAAACACACTGAAACACACAAAAACACAGAAACATACACAACAACACAGAAACTCAGAAAAACACACAGAAACACACATAACAACACATAAACATACACATAAACACAGAAAACTCAGAAACACATACAGAAACACACACAACACACAGAAACACACACATACACAACACAGAAACTCAGAAAAACACACTGAAACACACAAAAACACAGAAACATACACAACAACACAGAAACTCAGAAAAACACACAGAAACACACATAACAACACATAAACATACACATAAACACAGAAAACTCAGAAACACATACAGAAACACCCAAACACACACACACACACACAATACACAGAAACACACAAAACACACACAGAAACACACAAAAACCAAGAAACAGACCTCCGGTTGGGACACCATCGTGATGGCCACACTGTAAGGGAGCTCCCGACAGAACCAAAAGAATTAACAACAAACCCCCTCTAAACCAAAGAAATTCACATCTACGTTCTAATATAACAACGAGGGGAAGAGAAGTATGCCAAATACCAGATTTGAAAGTGCGTTGAAATAGCCGAACAAACTTTGGAAAAGCACTAACGTGAGCTACCGCTAGCCAATGCGGATACCAGAGCTAACAAGCTAACAGCAACAAGCTAGTGCAGAAACTCAAGCCATGGCATGTTCAGCTGCACTTGAAATACTTTTACAAGAGTTGAGAGCATTCTGGCAGGAAACTAATGAGAAACTTGAAAGTCTGAAAGAAGATATTGCTAAAGTTAACAACCGCATGGAGGAAGCGGAGAGAAAAAAAGACAAAAAGCGGAAGAGAGAATACAAAACGTGGAAGATGCTATGACTGGATTGTTACAGCTCCACATGGGATTAATTGACAAGCTAACAAATTTAGAAAGCAGAACTAGAAGAGAGAATGTCAGAATTTACAATGTGCCAGAGACTGCGGAAGAAGACTACCCTAATATGTGTGCATTTGCTGAAGCGATGTTACGCGAGGGCTTAAAGCTGAGTGCTGAGATTGAGATAAGCATCGAGCGTGCACACCGCTCTCTTGGCCCTGTCCCCCCGAGTGGAACCCCACCATGCTCCATTATTGTCAAGTTTCTGAGTTTCAAGACGAAGGAGCTCATACTCCTCAAAGCACGGCAACAGAGAGGCTTTACTTGGAAAGGCAAACAAATAACGCTTGACAACGACTATCCTCCTCTCATCATCAAATAAAGAAGAGAATATGCTGAGATGCACAAGATACTAAAAGACAATCAAATCAAGTTCCAAACACTTTTTCCTGCCAGGCTGAAAGTTAAATATACAGAAGGGGCCAGAATCTATGACACTGCGAAGGAGGCAAGTGAAGACATGACCAAACGAGGATTTCAAGTTACAATCATCAAGTGACCAGAAACCATCCTGGAGCAACTGAAGCAGCTGACATGGACCAGCGTGCCAGGAAGAACCGGACACAACACATCCCATCCAGCGCCGGATCCTGGTTACAAAGAGAAGCTGAGAGCCTTCAGGAGGGCTGCAGCTTCCCCCTCTGAAGACTGAGGTTTCCTGCACTACTTTTTTTTTTTTTGAGAAATTGTCATATTTATCAACAAAAATGTAAGTTCAAGTTATAATAATATATTGGTGTGAAATACAAAACAGTGGTTCTTTAGGGATCACCTCTCTTGCGGCATAGGCCACAGCTAATGAAGGCCCCCTCGAAGGAAATCATGAGGACACGGCCTTTAGAGGCTCAAAAGGGTCCACCTCATGGACCCCTGCCTTGGAAGTTTACCATGTTTGTTGTTCGTTTTCAATGTGATTGTTTTACTTATATTCTGAGTTTGATGTTCATGTGGGGGAGTTATGAAACAAAACGTCATAATGTAAAATTAAGACAAAATGCATAACAAGCATATACAACTAACTACACTCAATATTAATGGCTTACATAGTCCGATTAAAAGGTGGAAGATATTGTCAAAACTCAAAAGAGATAAAACAGAAATTGCATTCTTACAAGAAACGCATCTTCCAGATGACGAACATCTAAAATTGAAAAAAATGGGATATAAACATGTTTTTATTCATCTCATAATTCAGGACGGAGGAGAGGAGTGGTGACGCTGATATCCGGAGCATTGAACTATGAACACATTTCTGAGCTAAAAGATAAGGAAAGCAGATACATCATGATAACAGGAAAGATTGAAGGTACTCTAACAACTTTATTAAATGTATACATACCTCCAAATAGTGGTTTATCCTTCTATAGATACATTTTTGAATTAATTTCAACAAAAAGTCAAGGGATATTGATAAGTGCTGGGGATTTTAATGTTCCATTAAGTGTCTCGCTAGACTCTTCCACCAGAAAAGGTGATTCTAGAAAGATTGGAAAAAAGATAATACGACTAATGGAGGAGACTGGTGTAGAAGACGTGTGGAGGGAAAATAACCCAACAAAGAGAGAATATACCTATTACTCACACCCTCATAATGTCTACACCTGACTAGACTATATATTTATGTTCAAGAATGACCTATTAAACGTGAAAGATTGTGAAATTGGACCATGTACAATCTCAGATCATAATCCAGTCACCGTGAATGTTTATCTGTCAAAGAAGGAAAAATGTTCACTCTGGAGATTAAATAATAACATTTGAAATAACCAAAATGCTAAAGAAAGGCTAATTGAAGAGATTAAAGATTAACCTTAAATATAATGACAATGGTGAAGTGTCCCCAGGAATTCTTTGGGACACATTAAAAGCAGTAATGAGAGGAAGAATAATAAGTATCTCCTCTTACCTAAAGAAAGTCAACCAGTTCAAACTAACAAGCTTAGAAGGAAAAATATTAAAACTCCAACAGGAACATTCTAAAAATATGAAAAAAGAAGTTAAAGCTGAAATTGAAAAAATGAAAAAAGAAATAAATGATATTGAAGCATTAACAATACAGAAGAAACTAATCTTTATGAAACAACAATACTACGAAGTAGGTGGAAAATCTTTAAAACTCCTTTCTTACAAACTGAGGAAACAACAAGCAGAGAGAACAATTCACAAAATTAGGAACCCATTAAATAATAAAATTGAGACTGAACACGAACAAATCCAACGTTGTTTCCAAAAATATTATAAAAATCTTTACTCACAATCGCTCATAAATAATGAGGATGATATAGATACCTTCTTGACAAAGTTAGATTTACCAATATTGACGGATGAACAAAATATAAAGCTTCTTGCTGCCATAACCACAGAAGAAATTCATTTGGCAATTACAAAACTAAAAAGGGGCAAAATGGCGGGCGCAGATGGATATGGCCCAGAGTGATACAAAACAATGGAGAGTCATCTTACTCCAGTTTTATTAAATACTTTCAATTGGGTGCTTGAAAAGAAAATTACTCCAGCATCATGGAATGAAGCAATAATCGCTCTCATTCCAAAAGAAGGAAAAGATAGACTAGAGTGTGGTAACTGTCGTCCAATTAGTGTATTAAATATTGACTACAAACTATTCACATCCATAATTTCAAGGTGACTGGAGACGATCTTACCAATATTAATACACAAAGACCAGACAGGGTTCATCAAACAAAGACAAACACAAGATAGCATCAGAAGAGTATTAAATATAATGCAACAGGTTAGTAAAAAAAACAAGAAACATTAGTAATTAGATGCAGAAAAAGCATTTAACTCCGTGAGGTGGAACTTCTAATATAATGTTCTAAATAAATTTGGCTTTCATCAATCAATAATTGAGACAATTTCAGGATTATATTACAAACCTACAGCTAGGATAAAAATCAACGGGGACCTCACGGAGTCAATCGCCCTCGAAAGAGGATCAAGACAGGGCTGCAATATGTCCGCACTTTTATTTGCCTTGTATATAGAACCGCTCGCTCAATGGATAAGGGAAAACAAGAATATTAAAGGGGTAACAATCTTTGGACAGGAGCAAAAGCGGGCCTTATTCGCAGATGATCTACTGTTGACCATTATACATCCAACTCAAACATTGCCTGTAACAATGAAAACGCTTGAAGAATATGGTACATTTTCAGGATACAAAATTAACGTCAATAAAATTCAAGTTTTAACTTGAATTTTAAATTATAATCCTCCACAGAATATTAAGGATAGCTACAAATGGAAATGGGAAGCTGACTCAATCAAATATCTGGGTCTAATTTTACACAAAGATTTTAATAAAATGTATGATGTCAACTATGGACCTCTGAATGTTAAATTACAATCTGACTTACAAAGATGGGGTTCAATACCATTTCTTGATTTGTCCTCAAGAATTGATTCAGTTAGAATGAATGTTCTTCCACAAATTCTCTATCTATTCCAATGCCTACCATTCTATATTCCACAAAAACAGTTTGAAGAATGGGATAGAATTATATCCAGATATATTTGGAAAGGTAAAAAAAATCTAGAATCAAGTATAAAACATTACAGTTAGCAAAAAATAAGGGTGGTAGGAATTTGCCATGTTTACGAAAATACTTTTATGCTGCACAATTGAGACCTCTAGTGTGCATGTGCTCTCCGCTTTACACTGCGGGATGGAAAGATCTTGAAGAAAAAGTAATTAATGGAATACCTTTGAAAGCTTTAATGGTGGATATCAAACTACAGAGAAATAATAATATTCAAGACAATCACCTATTAAATGTTATGATTAAAATATGGAATGAAAATGTTAAACTCTGTCACATAGAACAGGCCTCCAAAATTCTAAGATGGTGTGCCTATGACACAGACTTTGCCCCAAATAAATGTGACAAAATATTTAAATTATGGACTTCCAAAGGAATAACTGACTATAACTCCCTTATCCACAAGGGGGCACTCCAATCTTTTGACAATTTAAAGAAAAAACATGGATAAGGTTCTGAAGATTTTTACAGATATCTCCAAGTGAGAAATTATTTCAATCAAAATATTGAAATAAATTCAATTAACCAAGGTTTCTTGAATACATTTTTATCAATAATAAAATCAATATCCCCATCTAAAATAGTTTCTAAACTATACAAAAGCATTCTTGGGTGTGGAACGGAGAACACATATTATGTAAAAGAAAAGTGGGAAAGGGAAGGAGGTCTTACAATTACAGAGGATGCTTGGGAACATATATGTCGAATACAATGGACTACAACTGGATCAAATATTTGGAGTGAATTCTGTTGGAAGAATATCATGAGGTTCTTCATCACACCAGCTCAGAAGAAATACCGAGGGACAGGTGATGCTTGTTGGAGATGTAGCAATGAGGGAGCCAATCATTTCCATCTTTTTTTGGGAATGTGCGGTCATACAAGAATATTGGTCAGAGATTCACTATCATTTGCAGAATGTATTTTCTATTGTTTTTGAATGCTTGTATTTAGGTAAAATAAGACTGGACGGTTTCGGTAATGACAGAAAACGGCTGTACATCTTGTTGGCAGCTAGTAAGAAAGCAGTCACAAGGAAATGGCTGAAGCCAGATCGACCAACAATTGATGACTGGATCAATATTGTCAAAGAAATTTATACAATGGAAAAAATTTCTTTTCTTATCAAATTGAAATTGGATGCTTTTTACATTTTTTGGTCTAAACGGACGGAATATGTGAAGCCAACGCATACAGACTTTATGTAGAAATCTCAGTAAAATGTCACGTAACCTCAATGTTTGGACTCCCACAATGTTCACTGATGTTCTTGAATGTTTAAAATGAAAATATGTGAAAGAGCAAACATACTGTAATTGTATACAGTGCAATGTGGAATGTACAATATGCCTTTTCAATAAAAAGTAAATTTGAAAAAAAAAAAAAAAAAAAACAAGAAACAGACAACAAAAACACACACTCAAACACAAAAAATTCAGAAACAAACAAAAAAAAAACACAAAAAACACCCAAAAACAGAGAAACACACAGATAGAAACACCCAACAACTCAGAAACAAACAAAAACTCAAACACACAGACAAAATACAGAAACACACACAAAAAACACACAAACACAGACAGAAAAACACACACACACAAAAAGACAGAAACACCCAAAAATATAGAAACAAACAAAAACTCACAGAAAAACACATACACACAAACACAAAAAAACTCAGAAACAGCTACCAACACAAAACACAGAAACACACAATAACACAAACAGAAAAACACCACAAACAATCAAATAGACACACAAAAAAAACTCAGGAATACACAAACACTCAGAAACACACACACAAACACATAGAAATACACAAAATACAGAAACACACACAAAAAACACACACAAACACAGACAGAAAAACACACACACACAAAAAGACAGAAACACCCAAAAATATAGAAACAAACAAAAACTCACAGAAAAACACATACACACAAACACAAAAAAACTCAGAAACAGCTACCAACACAAAACACAGAAACACACAATAACACAAACAGAAAAACACCACAAACAATCAAATAGACACACAAAAAAAACTCAGAAACACACACAGAAACGCATAGAAATACACAAAACACAGAAACACACACACAACACAGAGAAATACACAAACATACACAAAAACACACATACACCAACATAGAGACACACAAAAACCCGGTCACTTATATGTATATTATATGTATATAAGTGACCGTGTATATGTATGTATATATTTATGTATGTAAAGTATATACGTATGTATATAGGTATATATGGCACAGCCCAAGCAGAGGGTCACCCCCAAGAGCCTGGTCTGCTTGAGGTTTCTTCCTTATAGGGAGTTTTTCCTCACCACAGTTGCCTAGTGCTTGCTCTGGGGGTTGGTTGGTAAGGTTAGTCCTTACTTGCGTAAAGTGCCTTGATTCGACTTTCTTGTGATCTGGTACTATATAAATATAATTATAAGTGAATAGTATATTGCTGTGTACGTCTGTGTGTCGACATGTAGTAGTGAATTTAGTAGTTCCTAGGGTTTGTAAGAGTAGAATGGGAGGCAGAGCCTTCAGCTTTCAGGCTCCTCTCCTGTGGAACCAGCTCCCAATTCAGATCAGGGAGACAGACACCCTCTCTACTTTTAAGATTAGGCTTAAAACTTTCCTTTTTGCTAAAGCTTATAGTTAGGGCTGGATCAGGTGACCCTGAACCATCCCTTAGTTATGCTGCTATAGACGTAGACTGCTGGGGGGTTCCCATGATGCACTGAGTGTTTCTTTCTCTTTTTGCTCTGTATGCACCACTCTGCATTTAATCATTAGTGATTGATCTCTGCTCCCCTCCACAGCATGTCTTTTTCCTGGTTCTCTCCCTCAGCCCCAACCAGTCTCAGCAGAAGACTGCCCCTCCCTGAGCCTGGTTCTGCTGGAGGTTTCTTCCTGTTAAAAGGGAGTTTTTCCTTCCCACTGTAGCCAAGTGCTTGCTCACAGGGGGTCGTTTTGACCGTTGGGGTTTTACATAATTATTGTATGGCCTTGCCTTACAATATAAAGCGCCTTGGGGCAACTGTTTGTTGTGATTTGGCGCTATATAAAAAAATTGATTGATTGATTGATTGAATTTGTATTTATGTAAATATGACTGATTAGAATTGATGGACTTGTTCTAGCAGGGGTGGGCGCTAATAAGCTTTGTTTCAGCCCACACCCTTTCGGACTCACTAGTTTTGTTTATGCTTTGTGGAATTGTTCATTTTTTTCTATTTGAATATTTTGTGTGCCGAATAAAACTTTATCACTTGTAAAAACACACACAGAAACACATAGAAATACACAAAACACAGAAACACACACACATGCAAAACACAGAGAAATAACACACATACACTAACATAGAGACACACAAAAACTCACACAGAGAAACGCACACACAGAAACACAAAAACACAAACACACACACACAGAAAAACACACAAAAACTCAGAAACAAACAAAAACACACAAACACTCAGAAACACACACAGAAACACATAGAAATACACAAAACACA
The DNA here is from genome assembly GCF_902500255.1 of Thalassophryne amazonica. Classification (NCBI taxonomy): domain Eukaryota; kingdom Metazoa; phylum Chordata; class Actinopteri; order Batrachoidiformes; family Batrachoididae; genus Thalassophryne; species Thalassophryne amazonica. Next base: position 131,498,114 of record NC_047107.1, read on the forward strand.
GAAACACACACACACGCAAAACACAGAGAAATACACAAACATACACAAAAATACACAGACACACAAAAACTCAGAAACACACAGAGAAACGCACACACAAAAACACAAACACACACACACACACAGAAAAACACACAAAAACTCAGGAACAAACAAAAAGACCACACATACCCACACACAGAAACACACAAAAACTCAGAAACAAACAAAAACACACACTCAAACACACACAGAAACACAGAAATACACAAAAACTCAGCAACACACACAGAAACACACAAAACACAGAAACACACACACACGCAAAACACAGAGAAATACACAAACATACACAAAAACACAAACACACACACAGAAAAACACACAAAAACTCAGGAACAAAGAAAAACACACAAACACTCAAACACACACAGAAATGCACAAAAACTCAAACACACAAATCTCAGAAACACACACAGAAATGCACAAAAACTCAAATCTACCAAAACACAGAAACACTGGGAGGTTCGAGATGGCGTCTCTGTGAGCGGCCATGTTTCTGCTTCTCTCCCCGCCCACCGCCTGATTTTTACCGTTGCACCTCGACTCTTCTTTTTCTGGAGGAGTTACATGTCAGCTCTCATTCACAATGCCCAATTCTTTCAAACAAAGGCGGACTCACAGAGGACGTTTTTCTGCACAGTGACGATAGCCAGAGCTCTGCTAATGCTAGCTCCGCCATTGCTGCATCTGAATCTTCCACAGAGATTTTACACAAGCACATCACGGACATGGTTGCAGCCGGCGTGCACCGTACTGAAACCACCATGAATGAAGCATCTGTTAAGTTTGAGTCCTCACTGAATGTCAAGATTGATAAAGTTAGCAATTGAATCGAAGACGTGGCAGCGGTCAGCGACTCGTTAGCCTGTTCTCTAGCTGAGACGGACGCTCGCATTTCCATCTTTGAAGACAACGTGACTCCGCTGAAGAAAAAAGTGGCTGATTTGGCTAAAACAAATTCAGAGCTGCTGGTCAAGATTGTGGACATTGAGAGCTGTTTAAGACGGGATAAAATTCATTTGCTGAACGTGAAAGAGTCCACAGAAGATCAGGACCCAATTTCCTTCTTTGAAAAGTTTATCCCAGCACTCCTGAAGTTACCAGTCACTGACATCTCCATAGACCGGGCACACCAAGGGCTGGGTGTACCCACAGGCAGCAGCACTCGCCCCATCATTATCGAGATTCAGCGCTCCTGAGACTTTGCTTTGATTCTCTCTGTTGCCAGACATTTGGGTGATCTCCAGCATGACGGCCACCCGCTCTGCTTCACCCCCTGACACCAACCAGCAGTGCAACTCGAGAGGAGATCTTTCAACCCTGTCTGTGGGGAACTGATCAAAAGGGATATGCGTTTGTCGGGTGGCGTTTCTTGCTGTGCTATCTTTTGAGCTAAATGGTGTTTAGAAATCTTTTAAGGATGCTAAAGGGGCCTAGGCTTTTCTGGAGAGTCCAGAAGACTCAACCTGAGTTACTTTAAACTTTATACTTAACTGTTAGGGTGAATCTACAACCCCAATTCCAATGAAGTTGGACGTTGTGTAAAATCTAAATAAAAACAGAATACGTGGTGTGTCCATAAAGTAACGGTCCTTTTTATTTTTTTAAAAACTATATGGATTTCATTCATATGTTTTTACGTCAGACATGCTTGAACCCTCTTGCGCATTCGTGAGTTTTTCCACGCCTGTCGGTGACGTCATTCGCCTGTGAGCACGCCTTGTGGAAGGAGTGGTCCCGCCCCCTCGTCGGATTTTCATTGTCTGGAAATGGCGGAATGAAAAGGACTTTTTTTCCATCAGAATTTTTTCAGAAGCTGTTAGAGACTGGCACCTGGAAACCATTCGAAAAATTTATCTGGCTTTTGGTGAAAATTTTACGGGCTTCACAGAGAATAAGGACTTTAACTACAGCTTTAAGGACCCCTTTAAGGACGGTCAGTGCGCCGCGCTCTGAGCCGCGACGTCGCGGCACAAACCACTGGATCATTTCTAAGCTGATGGCTCTGTGGATACGAGACCATCGTGTGCTCTTTCTCTGGTTATCACAAGAGCTGGACATCAGCCATTTTCCGGCAGATTTCACTTTTAACAAGAGATTTTGTCATGGAAAGCTGCGTGGAGGCTTTGCGCGTCACGACCGATTCGCTGATGAAGCGAGACAAAGGAACACCTCCGCATTATGAAGCGCAAAATATGACAACGGAGACCCCGGACTGTTGAACAACTGAAGTCGTACATCAAACAAGAATGGGAAAGAATTCCACCTTCAAAGCTTCAACAATTAGTGTCCTCAGTTCCCAAACGCTTATTGAGTGTTGTTAGAAGGAAAGGTGATGTAACACAGTGGGAAACATACCACTGTCCCAGCTTTTTTGAAACGTGTTGAATGCATCCATTTCAAAATGAGCAAATATTTGCACAAAAACAATAGTTTGTCAGTTTGAACATTAAAAATCTTGTCTTTGTGGTGTATTCAATTGAATATAGGTTGAAGAGGATTTGAAAATCATTGTATTCTGTTTTTATTTACATTTTACACAACGTCCCAACTTCTTTGGAATTGGGGTTGTATTAATAGACAGATGTCCCCCGTACATGTTTTATAATTTTTCATGTTTTCGGTTGCTTGACTTCAATTTTCAATTTGTTTTCATTTATATATAATGCCAAATCACAACATAGTTGCCTCAAGGTGCTTTGCACAAGTAAGGTCTAACCTTACTAACCCCCAGAGCAACAGTGGTAAGGAAAAACTCCCTCTGGGGAAGAAACCTCAAGCAGACCAGACTCAAAGGGGTGACCCTCTGCTTGGGCCATGATACAGACACAAATTACAGAACAATTCACAGAAACAAATATACAGGAAATGCTGTTGGTGCACAGGACAGGAAGGTCGTCAGCACAAATACAACTCCCATCTGTGGATGGAGCTTCACCTTAAACAGAGAGAAAAAAACAAGTCAAGCATCAGAACGAGAAACAATACAGTATAATTCGTCAGCTTTGAACAACAAGAAAAACAGAGAAATACTAAAGTGATCGCCGGACACTAGCCCTAAACTTCACTAAAAGACTCAGAATTTAGATAAAGTTGAGGCCGCTGCACGCTCCATTTACTAATAAAATGAATTAAAAGAGTGAAAAGCGTAGAACTATACAATGCCTGTATGGTAGCCATACGTAAAGGAAAATAAATACTTTGTGTCCCTCGGGTGAATAAAAAGTCTGTGGGTCACAGAGCTTTCTCTTATCATGCACCTGTTCTGTGGAATGATCTCCCTGCGTCAATAAAACAGTCAGATTCTGTGGAGACTTTCAAGCCCAGACTTAAGTCCTGCACCTTGACAACGTAAAGCCCGGGCCGGTACATAGGGTTTAATTAGGTCAGCTAAGTAGGGAGGTGCCAGTCCATGAATAATTTTATAGACTAGTAGCTGTTGGGGAAAGTGTAATGCACGGACCCACAACAGGGGGCGCAAATGAACGGTCAATAGATAATCCAATAAATACAATTTATTGCAGCAAAAGTGCACAACAGGTCAAATACTGTTTTTAGACAGTCAATCACAAGATACAATGAGTGACGTGTGGGCAGGCCCGAGGGTAGGAGACGCTTATGCAGAGAAGAGCCGGGGCCCACCAGGTTCCGCCGCCAGCGAAGACCTGCAGTATACTGAAGCCGCCAAGTCCCGAGTCCCCAGGTGGCCTCTGCTTCCAGCTGTCAGATCCGGTACTGCTGGCAGGAACAAAAACAGGTTAAGGGTGGGTGTGTGGACACCCAGTAAGCAGTCAGCAAAATAAGTTCTCACTGTAGTAGGGTGTGAAAACACCTCCACCACCTACACAGGAAACACAGTTCGTGAAGAGCCTGAAAAGTACTATTTAGCCGGTTTGGAGTGAGGGGTGAAGACATCACTCCTCCATTAACCACAAACCCAGCTCCCAGCTGGCAGTAGTAGACAGGAACTCCTGCAACACTCAGAAAAGAGAGAACTTGTGCGTACGGCACAGTCAAAACGGCTGAGAGGCTACCTGAGAGGTAAGCTGATATCTCGGCAGAGATGTGGTGTCTCCTCCAGTCTTTTATGGGATGGGATGGTGATGAGATGATTTCTGACAGCTGTTAGTCCTGGCTCCTGGGTGGTGACTGCGCCCTCTGGTGCCTGAAACCCGACAACAGGCAGGGCGCCCTCTGGCGTTGGCCAGCAGTACCTCCTCTTCGGGCGTCCCACACAACAGAACCCCCCCCCCCCCCCCCCCCCCCCCCCCAACGGGCGCCTCCTGGTGCCCGACCTGGCTTGTCGGGGTGTCGCTGACAGAACTCGGCCAGGAGGGCCGGGTCCAGGATGAAGCTCCCCTTCACCCAGGAGCGTTCTTCAGGTCCGTAACCCTCCCAGTCCACCAGATATTGGAGACCCCGACCCCTCCGGCGAACATCCAGGAGCCTGCGGACAGTCCACGTAGGCTCGCCGTCGATGATGCGGGCAGGAGGCGGCGCAGGTCCGGGGGTGCAAAGGTCCGAGGTGTGGTATGGTTTAATTTTGGAGACATGAAAAACAGGATGGATCCGCAGTGAAGCTGGGAGTTTCAGCTTCACTGCGGCTGGACTGATGATTTTGGTGATCCTAAACGGTCCGATATATCTGTCCATCAGCTTTTGTGACTCCGTGTTGAGAGGAATCTTCTTTGTTGACAGCCAGACCTCCTGCCCGGGCTGATATTCTGGGGCCGGGGCGCATCGGCGGTCTGCATGGCTCTTCGCCCTTGTCCGGGCTTTCAGCAGGGCAGAGTGGGCTGTACGCCACACCCGACGGCACCTCCTGAGGTGGGCCTGGACCGAGGGAACCCCGACCTCTCCCTCCACAGCCGGAAAGCAATGGGGGCTGGTACCCCAAACACACTTCAAATGGGGACTGGCCAGTTGCTGATGAAACTTGACTGTTATGAGCGTACTCGATCCAGGCCAGATGTTGACTCCAGGCCGTCGGGTGCGCGGAGGTCATACACCGCAGGGCCTGTTCCAGCTCTTGATTAGCCCGGTCTGCTTGTCCGTTGGTCTGTGGGTGGTACCCGGATGAAAGGCTCACGGTGGCCCCCAGTTCCCTACAGAAACTCCTCCAGACTTGCGAGGAGAACTGGGGACCACAATCCGAGACGATGTTCGCAGGGATACCATGCAGACGTATGATGTGGTGGACCAGGAAGTCTGCAGTCTCCTGGGCCATCGGGAGCTTCGGGAGGGCCACGAAGTGGGCCGCCTTGGAGAACCGGTCCACTATCGTCAGGATGGTTGTCATACCCTGGAACACAGGGAGACCCGTGATGAAGTCCAGGCCGATGTGGGACCAGGGGCGATGAGGCACCGGCAACGGCTGGAGGAGTCCTTTCTCCGGCTGGTGGACTGCCTTGCCCCTGGCACAGGTGGTACAGGCCCGGGCATACTCCCGGACGTTGGCTTCCAAAGATGCCCACCAGAACCGCTGCCAGACAACTGCCACGGTCCTTCGCACCCCTGGATGGCAGGTGAGCTTAGAACCGTGACAGAAGTCCAAAACTGCAGTCCTAGCGTCTGGTGGGACGTACAAACGGTGAAGTTGTCCACCGCCGGGTTCCGGGTGACGCATCAGGGCCTCCCTGATGATGTTCTCCAAGTCCCACGTCAGTGTGGCGACGATAGTGGACGCCGGGATGATGTTTTCTGGTGGATCCGACAGCTCCGTCTTGACTTCTTCTTCATGCACCCGGGACAGTGCATCTGACCGCTGGGTTTTGGTCCCGGGGCGATAGGTGATCCTGAAGTCAAAACGTCCAAAAAATAGAGACCAACGGGCTTGCCTGGGGTTCAGACGCTTAGTGGTCCGAATATACTCCAGGTTCCGATGGTCAATGAAAACCGTGAATGGAACCACAGCTCCCTCCAACAAGTGTCTCCACTCCTCCAGGTCCTCCTTCACCGCCAGGAGCTCCCGATTGCCGACGTCATAATTCCGTTCTGCCGGGGACAACCTGCGGGAGAAATCGGCACAGGGGTGGAGGACCTTATCGGGCTCCCCGCTCTGGGACAGCACGGCTCCTATCCCTGAGCAGAGGCATCTACTTCCACAACAAACTGGAGGCTAGGATCGGGCTGCACCAAAACTGGCGCAGTAGAGAACCGGCGTTTCAACTCACTAAACGCGGCTTCGCACCGATCCGACCAGGTGAAGGGAACTTTTGGGGAGGTCAGGGCTGTAAGGGACCAACAACCTGACTATAGCCCTTGATAAACCTCTGATAGAAATTAGCGAAGCCGAGGAACTGTTGCAGCTTCCTACGGCTTGCCGGTTGGGGCCAATCTCTCACCGCCGCTACCTTGGCCGGATCAGGGGCGATGGAGTTGGAGGAGATGATGAACCCCAGAAAGGACAAAGAAGTACGGTGGAACTCGCACTTCTCGCTCTTAACAAACACCTGGTTCTCCAACAACCGCTGCAGGACCTGACGTACATGCTGCACTTGAGTCTCAGGATCCGGGGAGAAGATGAGGATATCGTCTAGGTATACGAAGATGAACCGATGCAGAAAATCCCACAAGACGTCGTTTACCAATGCTTGGAACGTCGCGGGGGCGTTAGTGAGGCCGAACGGCATGACCAGGTACTCAAAGTGACCTAACGGGGTGTTAAATGCCGTCTTCCATTCGTCTCCCTTCCGGATCCGAACCAGGTGATACGCATTCCTAAGATCCAATTTCGTGAATATTTTGGCTCCATGCAGGGGCGTGAACACTGAATCCAATAGGGGCAACGGGTATCGGTTGCGAACCGTGATCTCGTTCAGCCCTCTCAAATCAATGCATGGACGGAGTCCGCCGTCCTTCTTGCCCACAAAAAAGAAGCCAGCACCTAACGGGGAGGAAGAGTTCCGGATCAACCCGGCAGCTAAAGAGTCCCGGATGTAGGTCTCCATCGATTCACGTTCGGGGCGTGAGAGGTTGTACAGTTTGCTGGACGGAAACTCAGCGCCCGGAATCAAATCAATGGCACAATCATACGGTTGATGCGGGGGAAGCGTGAGTGCCAGATCTTTGCTGAAAACGTCAGCAAGATCGTGGTACTCAGCTGGCACTACTGTGAGATTGGGAGGGTCTCGAACCTCTTCTTTAGCAGTCACACCGGGTGGGACCGAGGATCTTAAACACTCCCGGTGGCAGGTTTCGCTCCATTGAGCCACAACCCCAGACGGCCAATCAATCCGGGGATTGTGCTTCCAAAATAACTCTGGAGGTAGGTGTTACGAAAAACACAATCTCCTCCCTGTGGTTTCCAGACACAACCAGTGTTAAGGGCTGTGTCTGGTGTGTTATTAGTGGAAGGAGGGTGCCATCTAGTGCCCGTACCCTCACTGGTGAAGGAAGGGCCACTAGAGGGAGCCCTACTTCTTTAGCCCATCTGCTATCAAGCAGATTCCCTTCTGACCCCGTGTCGATTAGTGCTGGGGCTTGAAGGGTTAAATCCCCACAGAGGATCACAACTGGGATTCGTGCGGATTTTCGTGCATTACCCGCGTGTGTGTTATGGCTCACCCTTATCCCAATCTCTAAGGGCGAGCGTTGGTGTTTTAACCGCTTGGGGCATTGTTTCTGCAAATGCTCATTAGAGCCGCAGAAAAAGCACTCTCCGCGGGCCAGCCTCCTCTGTCTGTTTTCTAATTTTATTTTGGCCAATTGGTTGTCTAAATGTATGACTAAATCAATAAGCCCGTCTAAATCCCGCGGCTCATCTCTACCCACCAGGTGCTCCTTCAGGACCGAAGACAGTCCATTTATGAAGGCGGCGCGGAGCGCTACCGTATTACAACCGGCTCTCGCGGCCGCGACACGGAGGTCGACTGCATACTCTGCAGCGCTCCCACGCCCCTGTCGAATGGACAGCAGCAGAGTGGAAGCAGATTCGCCTTGATTAGGGTGATCAAACACTTGTCTGAATTCCCGTACGAACCCAGTGTATGTCGTTAGGAGCCGTGAATTCTGCTCCCAAAGCGCCGTAGCCCTGGCGCGTGCCTCACCTCGAAGCAAATTGACAACATAAGCCACCCTGCTGGAGTCTGACGCGTACATTACTGGACGCTGAGCGAAGACGAGCGAGCACTGCATTAAGAAGTCCACGCACGTCTCTACACAACCTCTGTACTGCTCCAGGGGACTGATGTATGCTTCAGGGGATGGGGGGGGTCCATTGTACGACCACTGGAGGATCCCTGTTCTGCAACAGGTCGGCAGGAGGAGGAGCAGCAGCCGCGCTCTGTGCACGCGCTTCCACCTGTGCGGTGAGAGCCTCCAACCTACGATTGAGTAGTACATTCTGCTCGGTTACCAAATCCAACCGAGCAGTGAAGGCGGCCAAGAATTACTGCAACTCACCCATTATTCCTCCTGCAGAAGCCTGTGCACCTTGCATCTCCATTGACTGTTCAACGGGTGGGTTGTGCCCCTCGGGATCCATGACATTGGCCAAGATATCCTGTTGGGGAAAGTGTAATGCACGGACCCACAACAGGGGGTGCAAATGAACGGTCAATAGATAATCCAATAAATACAATTTATTGCAGCAAAAGTGCACAACAGGTCAAATACTGTTTTTAGACAGTCAATCACAAGATACAATGAGTGACGTGTGGGCAGGCCCAAGGGTAGGAGACGCCTATCCAGAGAAGAGCCGGGGCCCACCAGGTTCCGCCGCCAACGAAGACCTGCAGTATACTGAAGCCGCCAAGTCCCGAGTCCCCAGGTGGCCTCTGCTTCCAGCTGTCAGATCCGGTACTGCTGGCAGGAACAAAAACAGGTTAAGGGTGGGTGTGTGGACACCCAGTAAGCAGTCAGCAAAATAAGTTCTCACTGTAGTAGGGTGGGAAAACACCTCCACCACCTACACAGGAAACACAGTTCGTGAAGAGCCTGAAAAGTGCTACTTAGCCAGTTTGGAGTGAGGGGTGAAGACGTCACTCCTCCATTAACCACAAATCCAGCTCCCAGCTGGCAGTAGTAGACAGGAACTCCTGCAACACTCAGAAAAGAGAGAACTTGTGCGTACGGCACAGTCAAAACGGCTGACAGGTTACCTTAGAGGTAAGCTGATATCTCGGCAGAGATGTGGTGTCTCCTCCAGTCTTTTATGGTATGGGATGGTGATGAGATGATTTCTGACAGCTGTTAGTCCTGGCTCCTGGGTGGTGACTGCGCCCTCTGGTGCCTGAAACCCGACAACAGGCAGGGCGCCCTCTGGCATTGGCCAGCAGTACCTCCTCTTCGGGCGGCCCACACAACAGTAGCAGAACCTTAAAATCTGATCTCACTGGGACAGGAAGCCAGTGAAGAGATGCCAAAATGGGTGTAATGTAGTCAAACTTTCTGCTTCATGTCAAAAGTCAGGCAGCAGCATTTTGAACCAATTGGAGACCCCTAATGCTGGACTGCGGTAAACCAGAGAAATAAAACATTGCAGTAGTCCAGTCTAGAAGAGATAAACGCATGGATCAGGGTCTTAGCATCAGCCGTAGACAGGATGGGACGAATCTATATTTCGCAAGTGGAAGAAAGCAGTCCTCATAATATTTCTAATTTGGAGGTCAAAGGACAACATAGGATCAAAAATTACCCCAAGGTTCCTCACTTTGTCAGTGTGATGTATGACACACGAGCCGAGGCTGAGCGTTAACTGGTCAAATTGATGCCGATGTCTCACTGGACCAAGAACCATCATTTCAGTCTCATCAAAGGTTAAAAGTAGGAAGTTTCTAGACATCCAACTTCTCACTGATGCAAGGCAATCTTCTAAGGATTTTATGTGGATGAGATGACCAGCAGTTATCAGTATGTATAACTGAGTATCATCAGCATAGCAGTGAAAGGTAATCCCAAAATGCCGCAGTATGTGCCCAAGGGGTGCTATATAAAGGCAGAAAAGCAGGGGGCCTAAGACAGACCCCTGTGGAACCCCAAATTTCATGTCACTAAGGTTAGAGGTAGTGTTACTGTACAAAATACAGTGAGAACGACTGGTCAAGTATGACGTCAACCATGCAAGGGCACTCCCAGTAAACCCAAAATGATTTTCCAGCCTATCAAGTAGAATATGATGATCCACTGTATCAAATGCAGCACTGAGAGCTAACAGCAACAGAACCGTAGTGGTGTCCGAATCCATTGTAAGCAGAAGATCATTCACCACTTTAATGAGAGCCGTCTCTGTGGAATGATATTTTCTAAAAGCAGACTGCAGTGGCTCAAAGAGATTATTCTCAATAAGACAGTCTACGAGCTGCCATGACACCACTTTTTACAGGATTTTAGAACAAAATGATAGATTTGATATCGGCTGATAGTTTTTCAATACACTAGGGTCAAGATTAGGTTTCTTAAGTAATGGTTTAATCACTGCAGATTTAAAACATTTAGAAACAGATCCAGAAGTTAATGAGAGATTAATAATTTCCAGCACAGTTGGTCCAAGAGTGGGCCACATGTCCTTAAACAGTTTTGTTGGTATAGGATCAAATAAACAGGTTATGCTTTTTGTTGACATTATGAGTTTTGTCAGCAGGCCTAGAGAGATACTTCTCTGCCAACTTTGAGAAACCATCACTTGGGAAAAGATTGTGGTCTTACGAAAAGTCAACACAATTTGACTCCATTGGAATTACCATCCTCAAGGATTGTCATCGAGAGATATCCAACAGCGAAGAGCAAGTTGAGATCCTCAGTCACCAGTACCACTCAGTGTTTACTCCACCAGACCTTGCATCGGTACGTGACCTGGGTCAGAGTCCTCATGCCACCACGCCTGACATCACGTTTACCACAGAGGGTATTGCAAAACTTCTCAATGACGTTAATTCAAAGAAGGCTACTGGACCTGATGCTATTCCAGCTCACATCCTTAAGGAAATCACCTCAGAGATTGCTCCAATACACCATGTGATTTTCCAGCAGTCTTGGAAGACAGGGGAGATACCATCTGACTGGAGGCAAGCCAACGTTACTGCCATCTTTAAGAAGGGAAGCCGTACTTTACCAGGGAACTATGGGCCTGTATCCCTCATCTCAATCCCATGCAAGCTTATGGAGCACATTGTCTTTTCTAACGTCGTGAAGCACTATTATAGACATGGAATCGTAAAGCATTACCAACATGGTTTCCACAGGCAACATTCTTGCAAGACTCATAAACGTGCTCATTATGGGATAAGACACAAACACATAAAACATATAACACAGAAAACACACAAACATTAAAACACACAAAACAAAACACACAAACACATAAAACATATAACACAGAAAACACACGAAACACACAAACATTAAAACACACAAAACATAAAACACAAACACATAAAACATATAACAGAAAACACATGAAACACACAAACACATAACACACAAAACACAGAAACACACAAACATTAAAACACACAAACACATAAAACACACAAAACACAAACACACAAACATTAAAACACACAAACACATAAAACATATAACACAGAAAACACACAAACACACAAACATTAAAATGTTGTGTGGGCCGCTGAAGAGGAGGTACTGCTGGCCCACCACCAGAGGGCGCCCTGCCTGAAATGCGAGCTTCAGGCATGAGAGGGCGCAGCCGCCTCGAGGAAGCAGCCGGGAGTGGCAGGTGCCACTCATCATCACATCATTCCATCCATCCATAAAAGCCGGACAGCAACTCCACCTCCCTGCTGAGATATCATTCTACCCGTCAGGTAAAACCCTCAGCCGTTTTTCTGTGCCGAACGCACGTGTTTTTTCTCTGAGTTTTTTGCAGGAGTACCTGTTGCCTACTTTCAGCTGGGAGCTGGGTTTGTGGTTAGTAGAGGAGTGACGCTCTTCACCCCTCACTCCAAACCAGATAAGTGGCACTTTCAGGCTCTGCACAAACTGTGTTCCTGTGTTGGAGGTGGAGATTTACCCTCAAAAGGAACTGGACTGTTTGCTGACTGTTTTGCTGGGTGTGCACACACCCACCATAAACTGTTTCTGCTTCCTGCCAGCAGTACCAGGTCTGACAGCTGGAGACGGTGGCCACCTGGGGACTCAGGACTTGGCGGCTCCAGTGTGCTCCAGATCCATCGGCAGTGGAAATCGTGTGGGGCCCGGCTCTTCTCTGGACAGACATCTTCTATCCTTGAGCCTGCCCACACGTCACCTTTGTATATTTGACTGGATTCTAAATCTGTGATTGTCTGTATTCCGTTGTGCACATTCACAACAGTAAATTGTTATGTTTTTGGCTCATCCATTGTCCCTTCATTTACGCCCCCTGTTGTGGGTCCGTGTCACTACACTTCCCCAACAGGATATCTCGGCCAACGTCATGGATCCCGAGGGGCGTCAACCATCGAGTGAACAACCAATGGAAGAACAATCAATCAATCAATTTTATTTATATAGCGCCAAATCACAACAAACAGTTGCCCCAAGGTGCCCCACATTGCAAGGCAAGGCCACACAATAATTACCTAAAAACCCCAACGGTCAAAACGACCCCCTGTGAGCAAGCACTTGGCGACAGTGGGAAGGAAAAACTCCCTTTTAAGAACAGGGTGCACAGGCGCCAGCAGGAAGCGTGTTAGGTGAGTTGCAGCAAATCCTAACCGCCTTCACTGCTCGGTTGGACTTAGTGACCGAGCAGAATGTCATACTCGATCGTAGGATGGAGGCTCTCACCGCACAGGTGGAAGCACCCACACGGTGCGCGGCTGCAGCTCCTCCTCCTGCTGACCTGGTGCCGAATATAGACGTTCCAATGGTCGTTCAACGAACCCCCCCACCGTCCCCTGAAACATACATAAGTCCCCCGGAACCGTATGGAGGTTGTGTAGAGACGTGCGCAGACTTCTTAATGCAGTGTTCGCTCGTCTTTGCACAGCGTCCCATCATTTACACATCGGACTCCAGCCGGGTGGCTTATGTTATTAATTTGCTTCGAGGTGAGGCATGCGCCTGGGCTACGGCGCTCTGGGAGCAGAAGTCATGGCTCCTAACAACATATACTGAGTTTGTGAGGGAGTTCAGACTGGTGTTCGATCATCCTAAGAGAGGCGAGACCGCTTCAGATGTGCTACTGTCTATGAAACAGGGGCGTCGGAGTGCGGCCGAGTATGCAGTCGCCTTCCGCATCGCAGCAGCGAGGGCCGGCTGGAATACTGTTGCACTCCGCATCGCCTTTGTAAACGGACTGTGTCTGGTTCTTAAGGAGCACCTGGTGGCTAAGGACGAGCCACGGGATTTAGACGGGCTTATCGACCTGGTCATACGATTAGACAATCGATTAGAAGAACGTCGACGGGAGCGAGGCGAAGGGCGTGGTCAGGCATGAGCCATCCCTCTTCCTTCCGGGTCCGAAAGGGAGCCGTCTTCCCCACGCTCCACAGCCAGAGGACTCCGTGTGGCAACAGCTCCCCCTGCTGACGTTGCTAGGGAAACGAGCAGGGCCAAAATGAAACCAGATGACAGATTGTGGAGGCTGGCCAATGGGGAGTGTTTCCTTTGCAGCTCAAAGGAGCACATACAGAAAAACTGCCCCAAACGGTCAAAACAACAACACTCGCCTTTAGAGACTGGGCTAAGGGTGGGTCATAACACGCACGAGGGGTACGCACGTAAATCTGCACGACTCCCAGTTACGATCCCGAGTGGGGATCTAACACTTCACTCCCCAGCACTGGTGGACACGGGGTCGGAAGGGAATCTGTTGGACAGCAGATGGGCAAAGGAAGTAGGGCTCCCTCTAGTGGCCCTTCCGTCACCATTGAAGGTACGGGCGCTAGATGGCACCCTTCTTCCTTTAATCACACACAAGACACAGCCCGTAACATTGGTTGTGTCTGGGAATCATCGGAAGGAGATTGTGTTTTTTGTAACACCTTCTACCTCCCGCGTAATTTTGGGCTTCCCATGGATGATAAAACACAATCCCCGGATTGATTGGCCGTCTGGGGTTGTGGCTCAGTGGAGCGAAACCTGCCACCGGGAGTGTTTAGGATCCTCGGTTCCCCCCGGTTTGACTGCTAACGAGGAGGTTAAAGTCCCCCCCAATGTGACGGCGGTGCCTGAGGAATACCACGATCTCGCTGACGTCTTCAGCAAAGATCTGGCACTCACTCTTCCCCCACACCGTCCGTATGATTGCGCCATTGATTTGATCCCGGGCGTTGAGTTCCCGTCCAGCAGGTTGTACAACCTCTCACGTCCAGAACGTGAATCAATGGAAACCTACATCCGGGACTCGTTAGCTGCTGGGCTGATCCGGAACTCCACCTCCCCGATGGGTGCTGGTTTCTTTTTTGTGGGCAAGAAAGACGGCGGACTCCGTCCTTGCATTGATTACAGAGGGCTGAATGAGATTACAATTCGCAACCGATACCCTTTGCCCCTGTTGGATTCAGTGTTCATGCCCCTGCATGGAGCCAAAACTTTCACCAAACTAGATCTTAGGAATGCGTACCACCTGGTTCGGATCCGGAAGGGACACGAATGGAAGACGGCATTTAACACCCCGTTAGGTCACTTTGAGTACCTGGTCATGCCGTTCGGCCTCACCAACGCCCCCGCGATGTTCCAAGCTTTGATAAATGATGTCTTGCGTGACTTCCTGCCCCGATTCGTCTTTGTATACCTGGACGATATACTCATCTTTTCTCCAGATCCTGAGACTCATGTCAAGCATGTACGTCAGGTCCTGCAGCGGTTGTTGGAGAACCGGCTGTTTGTGAAGGGCGAGAAGGGCGAGTTCCACCGCACTTCTTTGTCCTTCCTGGGGTTCATAATCTCCTCCAACTCCGTCGCCCCTGATCCGGCCAAGGTTGCGGCGGTGAGAGATTGGCCCCAACCAACAAGCCGTAGGAAGCTGCAACAGTTCCTCGGCTTTGCAAATTTCTACAGGAGGTTCATTAAGGGCTACAGTCAGGTGGTTAGTCCCCTGACAGCCCTGACCTCCTCTAAAGTCCCCTTCACCTGGTCAGATCGGTGTGAAGCCGCATTTAGGGAGTTGAAACGCCAGTTTTCGACTGCACCAGTTCTGGTGCAGCCCGATCCTAGCCTCCAGTTTGTGGTTGAAGTGGATGCCTCTGACTCAGGGATAGGAGCCGTGCTGTCCCAGAGCGGGGAGTCCGATAAGGTCCTCCACCCTTGTGCCTATTTTTCCCGCAGGTTGACCCCGGCAGAGCGGAACTATGACGTGGGCAATCGGGAACTCCTTGCGGTGAAAGAGGCTCTTGAGGAGTGGAGACACATGTTGGAGGGAGCTGCGGTGCCATTTGCGGTTTTCACTGACCATCGGAACCTGGAGTACATCTGGACCGCCAAGCGTCTGAACCCCAGGCAAGCCCGTTGGTCACTGTTCTTCGGGCATTTTGACTTCCAGATCACCTACCGCCCTGGGACCAAGAACCAAAGATCTGACGCCTTGTCCCGGGTACATGAAGCGGAAGTCAAAACTGAGCTGTCAGATCCACCGGAACCTGTCATCCCCGAGTCCACTATTGTGGCCACCCTCACCTGGCACGTGGAGAAGACCGTCCGGGAGGCCCTGGCACGGATCCCGGACCCGGGGATCGCCCCGAAGAATCGACTATACGTCCCACCAGAAGCCAGAGCTGCAGTCCTGGACTTCAGTCACGGTTCCAAGCTCTCCTGTCACCCAGGGGTGTGAAGAACCGTGGCAGTGGTCCGGCAGCGCTTCTGGTGGGCGTCCATGGAGGCCGACGTCCGGGAGTATGTCCAGGCCTGTACCACCTGTGCCAGGGGCAAGGCTGACCATAAAAAGACCCAGGGACTCCTCCAGCCCCTGGTCATACATCGGCCTGGACTTTGTCACGGGCCTCCCGCCGTCCCAGGGCATGACGACCATTCTCACGATAGTGGACCGATTCTCCAAGGCGGCCCACTTCGTGGCCCTCCCAAAGCTCCCAACAGCCCAGGAGACCGCAGACCTCCTGGTCCACCACGTTGTACGTCTGCATGGGATACCAACTGACATTGTCTCGGATCGTGGTCCTCAGTTCTCCTCTCAAGTCTGGAGGAGTTTCTGCAGAGAACTGGGGGCCACCGTGAGCCTCTCGTCCAGGTATCACCCACAGACGAACGCACAGGCAGAGTGGGTGAACCAGGAGCTAGAACAGGCCCTCCGCTGTGTGACCTCCGTGCACCCGGTGGCCTGGAGTAACCATCTGGCCTGGTTTGAGTACGCTCATAATAGCCAAGTGTCCTCTGCTACCGGCCTCTCCCCATTTGAGGTGTGTTTGGGGTACCAGCCCCCATTGTTTCCAATGGTGGAGGGAGAGGTCGGTGCCCCCTCGGTCCAGGCCCAGCTACAAAGATGCCGTCGGGTGTGGCGCACCGCCCGCTCTGCCCTGCTGAAGGCCCGGACGAGGGCCAAGGCCCATGCAGACCACTGGCGTTCCCCGGCCCCTGCATACCAGCCCGGGCAGGAGGTGTGGCTTTCAACAAAGGACATCCCCTTACAAGTGGACTCTCCTAAGTTGAAGGACCGATACATTGGACCATTCAAGATCCTCAAGATTCTCAGCCCAGCCGCAGTGAAGCTACAGCTCCCAGCTTCACTGCGGCTCCACCCGGTATTTCATGTCTCACGAATCAAACCACCCCACACCTCGCCCCTCTGCACCCCCAGACCGGCGCTGCCTCCTGCCCGGATCATCGTCCGTCGAAAGGGCCGGGGGTTCCAGTATTTAGTGGACTGGGAGGGGTATGGACCCGAAGAACGCTCCTGGGTGAAGAGGAGCTTCATCCTGGACCCGGCCCTCCTGGCCGACATCTACACACGACATCCCGACAAGCCTGGTCGGGGTCCTGTTGTGTGGGCCGCTGAAGAGGAGGTACTGCTGGCCCACCACCAGAGGGCGCCCTGCCTGAAGTGCGGGCTTCAGGCACGAGAGGGCGCAGCCGCCTCCAGGAAGCAGCCGGGAGTGGCAGGTGCCACTCATCATCTCATCATTCCATCCATCCATAAAAGCCAGACAGCAACTCCACCTCCCTGCCGAGATATCGTTCTACCCGTCAGGTAAAACCCTCAGCCATTTTTCTGTGCCGAACGCACGTGTTTTTTCTCTGAGTTTTTTGCAGGAGTACCTGTTGCCTACTTTCAGCTGGGAGCTGGGTTTGTGGTTAGTAGAGGAGTGACGCTCTTCACCCCTCACTCCAAACCAGATAAGTGGCACTTTCAGGCTCTGCACAAACTGTGTTCCTGTGTTGGAGGTGGAGATTTACCCTCAAAAGGAACTGGACTGTTTGCTGACTATTTTGCTGGGTGTGCACACACCCACCATAAACTGTTTCTGCTTCCTGCCAGCAGTACCAGGTCTGACAGCTGGAGACGGTGGCCACCTGGGGACTCAGGACTTGGTGGCTCCAATGTGCTCCAGATCCGTCGGCAGTGGAAATCGTGTGGGGCCCGGCTTCTCTGGACAGACGTCTTCTATCCTCGAGCCTGCCCAAACGTCACCTTTGTATATTTGACTGGATTCTAAATCTGTGATTGTCTGTATTCCGTTGTGCACATTCACAACAGTAAATTGTTATCTTTTTGGCTCATCCATTGTCCGTTCATTTATGCCCCCTGTTGTGGGTCCATGTCACTACACTTCCCCAACATAAAACACACAAACACATAAAACACCCAAACACATAAAACATAACACAGAAAACACAGAAACACACAAAACATAAAACACACAAAACACACAAAACACAGAAACACATAAAACACAGAAACACACATAACACAGAAAACACACATAACACAGAAAACACACATAACACAGAAAACACAACACAGAAAACACACAAAACACATAACAGAAAACACAGAAACACATAAAACACACAAACACACAAAACACATAAAACACACAAACACATAAAACACATAAAACACACAAACACACAAAACACATAAAACACACAAAACACATAAAACACACAAAACACATAAAACACACAAAACACATAACACAGAAAACACACAAAACACATAACACAGAAAACACAGAAAACATAAAACACACAAACACAGAAAACACAGAAAACATAAAACACACAAACACAGAAAACACACAAACACATAAAACACAGAAACACACAAACATACAGATACACAAACCCACAGAAACACACACACAGAAACACACAAACTTACAGAAACACACACACATACAGATACACAAACGTACAGAAACACACACAAAGATCACACAAAGCTACAGAAACACACAAACATACAGAAACACACAAACTTACAGAAACACACACACAAAGAAACACAAACATAAACACACAAACAGACACACTCACATAGTATAACTTTGACTTGATGGAAATATTTTTTTTTATTTTTTAATCCTTTTCTTTTCCTCCTCCTCCTCTTGCTCTGACTCATTTGCTCCCCCTCTTGCTTTGATTCTTTTGCTCCTCCTCTTGCTTTGATTCTTTTGCTCCTCCTCTTGCTTTGACTCATTTGCTCCTCCTCTTGCTTTGACTCTTTTGCTCCTCCTCTTGCTTTGACTCATTTGCTCCTCCTCTTGCTTTGACTCTTTTGCTCCTCCTCTTGCTTTGATTCTTTTACTCCTCCTCTTGCTGTGACTCATTTGCTCCTCCTCTTGCTTTGACTCATTTACTCCTCCTCTTGCTTTGACTCCTCTTGCTTTCTTTTGCTCCTCCTCTTGCTTTGACTCATTTGCTCCTCCTCTTCCTCCTCTTGCTTCTCCTCAGTTTACTGTCAGAACTTTGCTCCGGGTTTTAAGGAGAGTGAGATGAACGTCATTGCAGCGGACATGTGCACCAACGCCCGGCGGGTCCGCAAACGCTGGCTCCCCAAGATCCAGTCCATCCTCCCTGACGGGCTCCCTGCCACCTCCTCCCACCAATGCAAGAGTAAGAGAGGAGGAGGAGGAGGTCAGGGTGGGGAAGCTCGAAGCAGCAGCAGCCCCCCGGAGCTGGATTTGCGTCAGCTGAGCACCTCCAACCTGGGCCTGGAAGTCCTCCCATATGGGGAGCGACAGGACAGGGAGTCCACGGAGACAGGGAGAGACAGCCCGACTCCCCGCCTGCAGCTCCCAAGGTCTCATGGAGGACGAGCAGCAGAGGAGGTGCTGATGGGAGTGGAGGTAGATCAAGGAGGGAGGCTGCAGACTGAGCAAGTCCCTGACCTTCCCCTCCCTGTGTCGTCCTCCTCGTCCTCCCACTCCTCCCCTCAGTCTGCGGAGTCCGCCCCTTCTCACGGGCGATTAGCCGAAGGAGATGAAAAGAGGGTGGAACCTCTGGAAGATGGCCAATAACCTTTTAGTTGCTTCTACCTACCTGACTGTAACACTCCCTATCCACCTGTTGTCCGTCCTCCTGTCTGTCCACCTGCCTGTAAATATCACAAGTAACATAACAGCTCCTTCTCCACCTGTTTGTCAGTCAGTATTCCTGTCTGTCTGTCTGTCTACCTGTCTGTCCTCTCTCCTACCTCTGTCTGTCTGTCTGCCTGTCCACCTGCCTGTCCTCTCTCCTACCTCTGTCTGTCTGTCTGCCTGTCCACCTGCCTGTCCTCTCTCCTACCTCTGTCTGTCTGTCTGTCCACCTGCCTGTCCTCTCTCCTACCTCTGTCTGTCTGTCTGTCCACCTGTCTGTCCTCTGTCCTACCTCTGTCTGTCTGTCTGTCCACCTGCCTGTCCTCTGTCCTACCTCTGTCTGTCTGTCTGTCCACCTGCCTGTCCTCTCTCCTACCTCTGTCTGTCTGTCTCTCTGTCCACCTGTCTGTCCTCTCTCCTAGCTCTGGCTGTCTGTCCACTTGTCTGTCCTCTCTCCTACCTCTGTCTGTCTGTCCACTTGTCTGTCCTCTCTCCTACCTCTCTCTGTCTGTCTGACCACCTGTTTGTCCTCTCTCCTACCCCTCTCTGTCTGTCCACCTGTCTGTCCTCTCTCCTACCCCTCTCTGTCTGTCCTCTCTCCTACCTCTCTCTGTCTGTCTGTCCACCTGTCTGTCCTCTCTCCTACCTCTCTCTGTCCTCTCTCCTACCTCTCTCTGTCCTCTCTCCTACCTCTCTCTGTCTGTCTGTCTGTCCACCTGTCTGTCCTCTCTCCTACCTCTCTCTGTCTGTCCTCTCTCCTACCTCTCTCTGTCTGTCTGTCTGTCCACCTGTCTGTCCTCTCTCCTACCTCTCTCTGTCTGTCTGTCTGTCCACCTGTCTGTCCTCTCTCCTACCTCTCTCTGTCTGTCTGTCTGTCCACCTGTCTGTCCTCTCTCCTACCTCTCTCTGTCTGTCTGTCTGTCCACCTGTCTGTCCTCTCTCCTACCTCTCTCTGTCTGTCTGTCTGTCCACCTGTCTGTCCTCTCTCCTACCTCTCTCTGTCTGTCTGTCTGTCCACCTGTCTGTCCTCTCTCCTACCTCTCTCTGTCTGTCTGTCTGTCCACCTGTCTGTCCTCTCTCCTACCTCTCTCTGTCTGTCTCGGCTCCGCTGCATGTTGTCCAGCCTCCTGCAGTCCGGCCCACGATGACGAGAATAAAGCTCCGTAATGTCGCTGCTATTCTGTGTTTTTGTTGCTTGGATGTGAATTTCTTCACGTGATGCGTTCGGTCGTCATCGAATACGACGTCCATCAGCCTTTAACGCCGCTGGCTGATGGGACACGTTCAGCAGTGAAGTGGGCGGAGCTCTGTAGGTTTGATTGAAAAGACAGTCATGTGACCTTCAGTGCTGCTGTGCCCACGTTTGCTGGAGAAGCAGACGTTGGTCCACTTTAAGTTTTCAGCTGAACGGTGGCACAACGGTGGTTCAACTTGATACCATGAGTGATGCAACAACTGACCACCGAGTAAAAACAAATCACTGTTTGCGACCCAAAGATGTCCCAGCCAGACATACAACTTCAGAAACACAGACTCGGTCTAGTTCAGCCACTTGGAAAGCCAGGACACAGGGTCCAACGGGGCGCTGGTAGAACGTAGGCTACTGTAGGATGAAGAAGAAGAAGAGGAGAATGTGTCCAGAGGCATCAGGAAAGGAGGAAAGTTCTCAGTGTGGAAGTGAGAGTCGAGACTTTGAATGTTGGCAGTCTGACTGGTAAAGGGAGACATGATGGAGAGGAGAAAGACAGACATATTAAAGGTCAGCATATTAAAGGTCGACACTGAGACCAAGTGGAAGGGAAGTAAGAGCAGGAGCCGAATACACGGAGCATCTCAGAGTAAAGACGTGTCTGAGAGCAAGTCTGAGCAAGGAGGGGACATAAACTTTTATCTCTGTGAGGAGGCGGGGTTGACCTTGTTGCTAGGTGTGACACAGTCCTCTAAGAGCTGTGATTGGTTGTCACAAAAAGGGAGAGAGAAAAAACCAAATGCACTGCGAGTTATGAACGGACAGTAACATCAACCAAAATGAATTGTTACACAGTTTGAAAATGTTTCAGTCACCCACATGCTGATTATTATATTGATTAGCTTATTGTTCTGTTTACTCTCCATGCTGGTAATTTTACTACTTAATGTATTTGATATTAATGGTGGACTCAGACTCAGCTGGCAGCAGGTCCTGTGATCATTGCCATCCTTATAAAAAGAGGTTTGATTTGGCAAAACAACGAACAAAACAATTTAAAGTGAAATGAATTGAAATTAATTTGGTTTAATAAATTAAAATGAATTTATTTCATTTGTATAGCGCCAAATCACAACAAAGTTGACAGTGCGACAGTGTAAGGAAAACTCCCTCCGATCATTTGAGGACGAAACCTTAAGCAGACCAGACTCAAAGGGGTGACCCTTTGCTTGGGTCATGTTACAGACACAAATTACAAAACAATTCACAAAACGAAGATACAGGAAATGTTGCCGGTGCACAGGACAGGAGTGCTACAGAAACAGACACCACACCCATCTCTGAATGGAGCTGCACCTCAAACAGAGAGAAAAAAAAACAGAATCAGGCATCAGAAAGACAAGAAATACAGTATAATCTGTCAGCATTAAGCAACAAGAAAAACAGAAGAAATACGAAGGTGATCGCCGACCACTAGCCCTAAGCTTCACTAACAGACCCAGAATTTATGTAAAGTTGAGGCCACGGCACGCTCCATTTACCAATAAAATGAATTAAAAGAGTAAAAAGCGTAGTAACAGGACTAGGCAAAAACAGTCACGGTTGAGCAGGGTTCAATGGCACAAGCAAACACAGATTTCAAAGATGAGGCAAAAGCGCAGTCAAAAAACAGAGCAGAATATGGTACACGGCAGGCAAAACAGGACTGAGTACAAGACAAACTGGCAGGGGAGGTGTTTAAATAAGGTGGAGTTAACAAGGTGCATGTGCAGGTGAATGATCTAGAAAGGGGGCGTGGCTAGAAGACAAAGATGATACACAGTGCTAGATAGTGAGGGATGACAACACATGCTGGAGTAGACACAAAGTGCGTCAACAGCTGCAAGAGCGTGGGTGGAGGAAAACACAAAGCAAACAGAATCAAAGTGAGAGACAAGGACTTAAGAGCTGGTGAAGAGACAATGGCAGACAAACGGGAACGAGGACAAACTGAGAACAGAGCTAAAACAGAATATAATACTACTATGAACAGGAACTAGAATCAGGCATGAACATGAGGACTAATCAGAGAATACTAAAGAGAGTACTAATAAATACTAAAGCAAAACTAAACTGGAACTGACCAATAAAACAAAGTGGTTAAACAAACAATAAGAAAGACAGAGATGACGTGATAACAGAAAACAAAACCCGACATAAAAGCACAATAGATATAAGTGAGAGGACCTAAATAAACAAGTGATAAACTAATGATCAATAATGAAAACACAAACTGGCTGAACAAAATTAGAACGGAGCAAAACCATGGCTAAAGTATAATAGTAACAAAGAGACAATGAAAACAGCAAAAATAGACAATAACAAAATGATAAACAATGAAAACACAACCTGGCAGAACAAACTAGAATGGAACTGAACCATGGCTAAAGTATAACAGTGACAAAGTGACAAAGCTAAACAAATGAAAACAGTAAAAATAAACAGACAATAATGAAATGATAATGAAAACGCAACCTGGCAGAACAAACTAGAATGGAACTGAACCATGGCTAAAGAATAACAGTAACAAAGAGACAAAGTGATAAAGCCAAACAAATGAAAACAGCAAAAAAAAACAGACAATAACAAAATGATAATAATGAAAACACAACCTGGCAGAACAAACTAGAATGGAACTGAACCATGGCTAAAGTATAACAGTGACAAAGTGACAAAGCTAAACAAATGAAAACAGTAAAAATAAACAGACAATAATGAAATGATAAATAATGAAAACACAACCTGGCAGAACAAACTAGAATGGAACTGAACCATGGCTAAAGTATAACAGTGACAAAGAGACAAAGTGACAAAGCCAAACAATGAAAACAGCAAAATAACAGACAACAAAGAAATGATAAATAATGAAAACACAACCTGGCAGAACAAACTAGAATGGAACTGAACCAGGCTAAAGAATACAGTAACAAAGAGACAAAGTGACAAAGCCAAACAAAGAAAACAGCAAAAATAAACAGACAATAAAGAAATGATAAATATGAAAACACAACCTGGCAGAACAAACTAGAATGGAACTGAACCATGGCTGAAGGATGAAAAGTGACAAAGAAACAAGTGGCAAAGCAAAATGGAATAGAGAATAACACATGATGAAAATAAACTAACTAATAAATCAACGTGGGTGCAGATAGTGGACAAAAGAACAAGGAATCAAAGGCCTGAAGGGGCCAAACCGTGACAGATAACGCTGCTGCTCGTCTTCTTTGGGGAAAGAAAAAGTCTGACCACATTTCGCCAGGTCTTGGTTACTCTTCACTGGCTTCCGTCCTGTTCCCAGGTTGATTTTGAACTTGTTCTAATTGTTTTTTAAAACCCTCAATGGCCCCTGTGTATCTTTCGGAGTGTCTTTTTTCCTTACCGGCCAACCAGAGCTTAAGGTCTTCTGACCAGCTAAAAACCCGATTAAAGACGAGAGGTACAGGCCTTGCAGCGTCCGCACCCCAGGCTCTGGAATAGTCTCCCCTTTAATATTAGATCAGCCCTGTCTCCAGAGACTTTTAAAGGCCTCTTTAAAACGCTGGCGTTTCTTAATGAGCGATACAGTCTTTTCACCTTATCATTTCTTCTGTTTTTTCCTGTGCTTAGACTTACTTGTGTGAAGCCGCCTTGAGGCAACTTGTGTGGTTGGCACTATGTAAGATAAAATCAATTAAATTATTTTCCTACTACTTTTTACTCTTATTTTACTTTGCCTTTTAGTTTGCTTATTGCCTGTTGTAATTTTGCTGTTATTTTATTCTGTAAAACATAAAAAGAGACGAGTTCTACACTGAAACACACGAGCATGTGCTTTAGTCACAGAAGAGTTAAAAGACTGAAGCATCACTTTCAGGCACCATCTCTTGGGTCCCACCGAATATGAGGATGATAATGAGCCGCGCATGGGTGTGTCAGTGATTAGTCAAAGAATGACCCACATTTTCATCTATCACGTATCCACATGAAGGTCCTCTATGTGCCTCTCTGTAGCCCACATGTGCCACGTAGCAGCCTTGAGTGAGCCACGACCGACCTGTCTTAGAGCCTCGAATGCTGGCATCAGCCACACTAAGCCAACGTTGCCGTGATAGTGCCATGTTGGCGCACGTTTAGGGCATGATTTAGTCCAAACCTCCAGCTCTCCCACCCTGTCCTTAAAGGGTGGGTATTTCAATTCACAGATTCACAGCAGCATTTAAAGATGTCACATTTTTTAAAATGCAGTCCCAAAAATAGACGCTCCAGTACAGTCCTGTGGTTGTGCGCTGTGCGCCAGGCTGCTGTCCACCTGTAATGCACCAGACCACCTGAACCACGGGTTCCTGGAGAGCCCCCTCTGTGCTCCTCGCTGGCTCCGCGGCTCGCTGGCTTTATTTCTTCTGCGGCTTTAAACACACACTGTCAGGGACTGAGGTAACGAGGTACAGCGGGCGGATGGACACAAATGCATGACTCAGATGTGGGTTAAGAAAAAGGCTTTATTCAAAACCAGGCTCAGGTCGATACACAAGAAGTCAATCAGTACAGGCGGAGGTACAGATGGTCCAGAGGCGAGGATGTGGTCAAACAACGAGCAAGGACCAGACACGGAGAAGCAGGTTCACTGGTGCAGGCAGAGACGTGGTCAAAAACGGGTGAGAGTCGAGCACAGAAAGACACAGAGCAAAAACAAGACAAGGAAGGCTTGGAACGAGGGCAGGAGCACGAGGCATGAAGCACAATGAACGGCAGTGAAACAGAGGAAAGCATGGACTTAAATACAGAGGTTCATCAGGGTGTGATGAGAAGCAGGTGCAGGGAAGAAGGTGTGGCTGGATGAGACAGATGGAGTGACAGGAGGGCGTGTCAGAGCAAGCCAGGAAAGTGAGTGACCACCACAAACCGTGAACAATAAGGAACTAATAATACCTAAAATACAAAACGTGTGGGAAACAATAAACAAAAGAAAAAGCAGAATAGAACAGAAAATTAAAGGCTGGATCTAAACTAGATGAGAACTCAACATGTGGCTGAAGTGTAACAGAAAAACCTGAAGGACTAACGGTCTCCAAACAGAGTGACTGACTAACAGAAAATAAAGGATGAAGACTAAACTAGAACAGAACTCAATAAGTGGCTGACGTGTAACAAATAATTTAAAACCTAAAGTGATCACACAGAATGACAAAAGCAAGATGTGTGTGGGCCGTCTGAAGAGGAGTACTGCGGCCCACCACCACAAGATGGCGTCCTGCTTGAAGTGCGGGCTTCAAGCACGAGAGGTGTCGGAGCGACCAGGAGTGACAGCTGTCACTCATCATCCGTACCAGCTGTCACTCATCCACTACTCATCACCACCACCATAAAGGCCGGACCTGCAACTCTACCTCCCGCCGAGAAATCAACTAACAATCAGGTAACTTTCTCTGCTGACTCAAAACATTGAGTAATAATCTGTACTTCTTTGCAGCCGTGTTTCCCTGTGGTGTGTCCTTATCTGTGGGATTGGCGTTTGGTGTGATCAGCGACGGCTTCGCTTCACACCCAACCAGATAAGTGGTTAGACAGGAGCTGCACGAGTGTGTGATTGGAGGTGGAGGTTCTCCCTCCTTTACTGAATACAGACTGTGGGATTACTGAGTGTGCGAACTCACACTCATCAGGACTGTCTCTGTTCTCTGCCAGCAGTACCGGGTCTGACTGCTGAAGACAGCGGCCACCTGGGGCGCAGGGCTTGGCGGCTCCGGTGTTCTTCAGCTCCGTTGGTGGTGGAAGCTGTGTGGGATCCGGACTCTTCTCTCGCCAGGCGTCTTCTATCGTCGAGCCTGCCCACACGTCACTGGTGTATGATTGACAGTCACCATATTGTTATTGTCTGTACGTCGTTGTGCGATTCACAACATTAAATTGTTACTTTTGGCTTATCCATTGTCCGTTCATTAACGCCCCTGTTGTGGTCCGTGTCACGACACTTTCACAACACAAGAGACCAAACTAGAACAGAACTTATAAGTGGCAGAAGCATCACAGATAACAAAACCAAGACGAAAGTGGAAGAAACAGAAAATAAACACTCACGGTTCGGGCTAGGGCCAAAACCTGACACACACAACACCATAATCCACTATAAACTTTGTGTTTGTCCATTTATTTCTGCAAAAATCGCTCTTTTGCGTATGTGCTGCTGTGTCCATTCTGGACAGCGCCTCTGTGCTCCGTCTCACTGGCTTAAATTTCATCCGTGGCTTGCTGGCTTTATTGTTTCAAACCGACTTTAGAACACAGTCATTTTTACATTGTGATCACTTTTAACTGTGTTCTCTTCCATGTATTTCTGCAAAATCGCTCTTTGCCTCAACCATCCCCAGCAGAAGACTGCCCCTCCCGGAGCCTGGTTCTGCTGGAGGTTTCTTCCTGTTAAAGGGAGTTTTTCTTTCCCACTGTCGCCAAAGTTTTGACCGCTGGCGTTTTTCTGTGATTAGTGTATGGCTTTTGCCTTGCATATAAGCAACCTTGGGGCAAACTGTTTGTTTGTGATGTGGCGCTATATAAATAAACTTGATTGTGATATATATATATATAGATATAACCGAGGTCTGTCCATAAAGTATAGGTCCTTTTTATTGTTTTCAAAAACTATATGGATGTCAGTC
The DNA here is from genome assembly GCF_902500255.1 of Thalassophryne amazonica. Lineage (NCBI taxonomy): Eukaryota > Metazoa > Chordata > Actinopteri > Batrachoidiformes > Batrachoididae > Thalassophryne > Thalassophryne amazonica. Next base: position 131,525,434 of record NC_047107.1, read on the forward strand.
ATATGTTTGTTACTCAGCATGCATGAAACCCTCGTGCGCATGTGTGAGGTTTTTCCACGCCTGTCGGTGACGTCTTCGCCCTGTGAGCACTCCTTGTGGGAGGAGTGCGTCCAGCCCCTCGTCGGAATTCCTTTGTCTGAGAAGTTGCTGAGAGACTGGCGCTTTGTTTGATCAAAATTTTTTCTAAACCTGTGAGACACATCGAAGTGGACACGGTTCGAAAAATTAAGCTGGTTTTCAGTGAAAATTTTAACGGCTGATGAGAGATTTTGAGGTGACACTGTCGCTTTAAGGACTTCCCACGGTGCGAGACGTCGCTCAGCGCTCTCAGGCGCCGTCATCAGCCTGTTTCAAGCTGAAAACCTCCACATTTCAGGCTCTATTTATCCAGGACGTCGTGAGAGAACAGAGAAGTTTCAGAAGAAGTCGGTTTCAGCATTTTATCCGGATATTCCACTGTTAAAGGAGATTTTTTTAATGAAAGACGTGCGGACGGGTCCGCGCGTCGGGACGCAGCCGACGCGGAGCGGCGGCACAGGAAAAACACCTCCGTGTTGATAACCATTTGTAAAATCCAGGTGGCTTTTGATGGCTTTCAGTGGAGTGAGTATTTGAGAAATTGTTTAACAGCTGGACATGTTCCAACTTGTCCTTAAGGCTTCCAACAGAGGTGTTTTTCCTGTGGCGGAGCGTTGCGGCGGCTGTGAGCCGACGCGCGGACCCGTCCGCACGTCATTCATTAAAAAAATCTCCTTTAACAGTGGAATATCCTTAAAGCGACAGTGTCACCTCAAAATCTCTCATCAGCCGTTAAAAGTTTCACTGAAAACCATCTTAATTTTTCGAACCGTGTCCACTTCGATGTGTCTCACAGGTTTAGAAAAAAATTTGATCAAACAAAGCGCCAGTCTCTCAGCAACTTCTCAGACAAAGGAATTCCGACGAGGGGCTGGACGACTCCTCCCACAAGGAGTGCTCACAGGCGAATGACGTCACCGACAGGTGTGGAAAAACTCACGCATGCGCACGAGGGTTCAAGCATAATCTGACGTAAAAACATATGAATGAAATCCATATAGTTTTTGAAAAAAATAAAAAGGACCTATACTTTATGGACAGACCTCGTATATATATATATATATATATATATATATATATATATATATATATATATATATATATATATATATATATGAGGTCTGTTGGAAAAATATCCGACTTTTTTATCTTTTTCAAAAACCTGATGGATTTGAATCACGTGTGCTTGCAGGAGCCAACCTTGAACCTTCGTGCGCATGTGTGAGTTTTTTCACGCCTGTCGGTTGCGTCATTTACTTGTAAGCAGCCTTTGTGTGAGGATGGGTGTAGTCTCTTGTCGTTTTTTTCTTTGCAATGAAAATGGCGGAACGACTGGAGCAGCGCGACTGCTTCAAATTTTGCCAGAAACTGGGTGACAGCCAGGTGAAAACCATTCAGATGATTCAGGCGGCTTTTGGTGACGATCCTCTGGGCATCACACAGATTAAGGAGCGGTACAACCGGTTTAAAGATGTCCGCACAACGGTGGAGAGCGCGCCGCGCTCCGAACAGCCATCAACATGCTGAAATGACCAGATCATTTCCAAAGTGAATGCTGTGGTGATGTGGGACCGTCGTGTGACTATCCGAGAAATTGCGGAAGAGGTGGACATCAGCACTTTTTCGGCACATTCCACTGTGACAGAAGATTTTGCCATGAAAAGAGTTGCAGCAAAATTCATCGGCACCAAGCTGATGGCGGAGCAAAAGCGCCTCCGTGTTGAAGTCTCACAGGACATTGCCCACCTCTTCCACAATTTCTCAGATAGTCACACGACTGAAAAGCCACCAAAAGCCGTCTGAATCTTCCGACGACAGGGTTGGGTAAGATTACTTTGAAATGTAATCCAAAAGTAATCAGATTATAAGTAATCCAAATGTATGTACATACATACATGTAATCCACATGTATTCTTTCAAAGTAATCCTACCCAACCTTGTATGTATATATATATATATATATATATATATATATATATATATATATATATATATATCTTCTGCAGCTTACAAGTCATCGTGATACAACTTTTAACTTTGTGTTATGTCTTCAAAATCGTTCTTTTGCGTGCTTCTCCTTCTGTGTTTCTGCACAGCTCTGCGCTGCTTTTAGCGGCTTCACTGGAGTTATTTCTTCCGCGACTTTAAACACACATTCACTTCACACAGCCATCCAAATTTTACCTTTGTGTTCGTCCAATATTGACTGAAAAATTATTCTTTTGTGAGCTGGAGTTCTGCCTAAACGCTCATTTGGATCAGTGCAGAGCTCATGTGATCCATTAACAAGATATTAAATCAACCATAGACATACTTTTACAGCTAGGAACTGTTTTATCAACCTATAAAAAACACTAAAAATAGTTCCCTTAAGCTGTTCAAAATACATTCCACATGGAGCAGGAAAGAGAGGAAAAAGTGTCCAGATGAAACAGTCTGTGATTCCAGTAGTGATTAGAGATGTTTTCAGCATCCAAGGTTTGGCAGAAAATGATTAATCCGCTACAAAATAATTATTTTATGTAGAATCCAGCGCACAGAGCAGGTGGAATTGTGTGTGCAAGAGGGCAGCCACTCCAAAAACGGAATCTCAGGTCCTGCGTAGCTGCCAGATGCACATATAATGGGTTTTTAGCAGCCTTGCAAGCACCATGCACACGCCTCTACAATCTCATACACAAACTTCGCCACGCTGTTGTTGCTAAATTTGAAACTTCTTGGAATTAGCGCCACACTCAGAGGAGCCTCGTTAACTGAAAATAATGCCTCTAAGAGCCACGAAACTCCTACCATAGTTGAAGAAACCTTCTGGTAGCAAAGAAAACGTGCTGCGTGGCTCATTATTCATCCTTCATTATTCGGTGGGACCCAAATAAAGCTATAAATAATCCCAACTAGTACCCCCCCCCCAAAAAAAGATAACTTGCTTCTTCAAATGGAAAACACTAGTTGTTTTAATGTATTCAAATATTTTAAAAATAATTATAGATGATATAAAATGTTTTGTCAGGATAAATCACTAGCATGTGCAGTGCAGCAATTATTACTTCTACTTGTGCACTGTTTGGCCGGCCTGGCACTGTGGGCGGGGTGTGTGTCTGTGGATGAGGAAAGGCCATATCAAATACACATTCTTGTCTGCAGCTGGAACAAAGCAAAGGAAGTCAAAGCTTTAAGCCCCTTTCACATTGGCGTGTTTGTAGAGCTGCTCATTGCAGCGTATCGTCTACGCTGAGTTGAGCAGCTCTACGCCCACTTTTAGCAGCTCTACGTCGGGTTTTTTTCTCCCTACGCAGCAGTATGTGGAGGGCTACATGCCTAGGATGGAAGAAATGAAACATGTTTAATTTTCTTCAGCATAGAGCGCTGGACACAGTTTGAAGCACGTCTGTGCAACATGACGCTCCTGTACACAACCAAAAACTGAGTGTGTGAATCCAGAGTGAATCAGCTGAGAACATGATCACACAGTGCCTCTGTGTGATCAGAACAGGGAATCGAACCTCAACTCAGAAATCCAGAAACAGCAGGTCGGTCGCTCACTCTCTCTCACATGCTCTCCCTCTCTCTCTGTGTGTGTGTGTGGCTGATCAAACCTGTGACTTTAAATTAAAAGCGCACTCCCTGCTCCCCTGATCGATCAGGTTTGATCAAACCTGAAAAGAGCTGTGACTCTTCAAAATAAAAGCCTTGTCGCTGCATGTCAGTGCGATCATCAGATGTCTTGATCGATCAGGTCTGATCAAATCAGCAGAAATCGGAGCTTTAAAAGTTTAGCGCTTCATTCACAGCAGCCTTTACCACAGCCAGACTCAGCAGCATCTGGACACAATGAAAAAATAATAATAATAATCACCTTAGTATTTCTGTGTTTTTCTTGTTGTTTAATGCAGGCAAATTATACAATATTTCTTTCTGATGCCTGATTCTGTTTTTTCTCTGTTTAAGGTGCAACTCCATCCAGAGATGGGTGTGATATTTGTGCTGGAGACCCTCCTGTCCTGTGCACCAACAGCTTTTCTTGTATATTCGTCCGTGAATTGTTCTGTAATTTATGTTTGTATCATGGCCCAAGCAGAGGGTCACCCCTTTGAGTCTGGTCTGCTTGAGGTTTCTTCCTCAGAGGGAGTTTTTCCTTACCACTGTTGCTCTGGGGGTTGGTAAGGTTAGACCTTACTTGTGTGAAGCACCTTGAGGCATCTCTGTTGTGATTTGGCGCTATATAAATGAAAATAAATTGAAATTGAAAATTAAATAATGTTAAATGAGTCTGTTTCTGATGTGCACCACACCGTGCAGGAGAGAACAGAGTGCACTTCCACAGAGGCAGAAAGGAGCAACTTTGGCTACATACGTGGCAGTAATTCAACTGTAAACCCTCATGATACAGTCCACCATTTTTCAAGTGCAGCGACGTGTTCTGCACAGCCGACAGGAGGGAACTGAAAAAGAGTTGAATTGGTTTTAAATAGTGACAAGAGCTGCACACGACTGTACACACATGAAAAAGCGAACACACGCAGCTGCAAGCAGATCTACGAACACAGAAAAAGGCTGAGTATGCATGCATTTCGGGCGTATTTAAATGAAACATATTGCTGCTATATGCAGCTCTACGAATACGCCAGTGTGGAAGAGGCTTTTCTGAGTGGAACCTGAAAACTCTTTGTGTGGCAATTCACAGAGGCATGTGACTTTAAGCATCAAGATACACAGAGGTCAATCAATCAATCAATTTTTTTTTTATATAGCGCCAAATCACAACAAACAGTTGCCCCAAGGCGCTTTATATTGTAAGGCAAGGCCATACAATAATGATGTAAAACCCCAACGGTCAAAACGACCCCCTGTGAGCAAGCACTTGGCTACAGTGGGAAGGAAAAACTCCCTTTTAACAGGAAGAAACCTCCAGCAGAACCAGGCTCAGGGAGGGGCAGTCTTCTGCTGGGACTGGTTGGGGCTGAGGGAGAGAACCAGGAAAAAGACATGCTGTGGAGGGGAGCAGAGATCGATCACTAATGATTAAATGCAGAGTGGTGCATACAGAGAAAAAAGAGAAAGAAACAGTGCATCATGGGAACCCCCCAGCAGTCTAAGTCTATAGCAGCATAACTAAGGGATGGTTCAGGGTCACCTGATCCAGCCCTAACTATAAGCTTTAGCAAAAAGGAAAGTTTTAAGCCTAATCTTAAAAGTAGAGAGGGTGTCTGTCTCCCTGATCTGAATTGGGAGCTGGTTCCACAGGAGAGGAGCCTGAAAGCTGAAGGCTCTGCCTCCCATTCTACTCTTACAAACCCTAGGAACTACAAGTAAGCCTGCAGTCTGAGAGCGAAGCGCTCTATTGGGGTGATATGGTACTACGAGGTCCCTAAGATAAGATGGGACCTGATTATTCAAAACCTTATAAGTAAGAAGAAGAATTTTAAATTCTATTCTAGAATTAACAGGAAGCCAATGAAGAGAGGCCAATATGGGTGAGATATGCTCTCTCCTTCTAGTCCCCGTCAGCACTCTAGCTGCAGCATTTTGAATTAACTGAAGGCTTTTTAGGGAACTTTTAGGACAACCTGATAATAATGAATTACAATAGTCCAGCCTAGAGGAAATAAATGCATGAATTAGTTTTTCAGCATCACTCTGAGACAAGACCTTTCTGATTTTAGAGATATTGCGTAAATGCAAAAAAGCAGTCCTACATATTTGTTTAATATGCTCTTTGAATGACATATCCTGATCAAAAATGACTCCAAGATTTCTCACAGTATTACTAGAGGTCAGGGTAATGCCATCCAGAGTAAGGATCTGGTTAGACACCATGTTTCTAAGATTTGTGGGGCCAAGTACAATAACTTCAGTTTTAGCTGAGTTTAAAAGCAGGAAATTAGAGGTCATCCATGTCTTTATGTCTGTAAGACAATCCTGCAGTTTAGCTAATTGGTGTGTGTCCTCTGGCTTCATGGATAGATAAAGCTGGGTATCATCTGCGTAACAATGAAAATTTAAGCAATACCATCTAATAATACTGCCTAAGGGAAGCATATATAAAGTGAATAAAATTGGTCCTAGCACAGAACCTTGTGGAACTCCATAATGGGACTAAAGGTGCCCTGACACGAGCATGCCTTTGCTTCACGACACAACATGACCTGTGTCGTGCTGGAGAGTAAACTCGTCTTTAGTGAGTGCAGACAGGATACCAGAGGGGTGCCGCTGCGTCCTATTGTGCACAGAGAATTTTGAAATGTTCAAAAAAAATTTCACACACAAATGTCGTGCTACGTGGCGTGATCTAATTTCCAACACCACGTGCAGCTCGTCAAGTGGAGTAAAGAAAAAGTGAACAGAGCGAGTGGTGACGCTTCGCTTCATTTTTCTGGCGTCGCCCACGGGGAGAGGCGGAGAGCTGGGGTGGCATTGCTTATTGCTCCCCAGCTCAGTCGCCAAGTGTTGGAGTTCACTTCGGTGAACAAGAGGGTCGCGTCCCTACGCCTTTGGGTCGGGGACAGGTGTCTCACCATTGTCTCGGCCTACGGGCCGAGCAGCAGTGCAGAGTACCCGACCTTCCTGAAGTCCCTGGGAGGGGTACTAGATAGCGCTCCGACTGGGGACTCCATTGTTCTCCTGGGGGATTTCAATGCCCACATGGGCGGTGACAGTGAGACCTGGAGGGGGGTGATCGGGAAGCACGGCCTCCCCGATCTGAACCCGAGTGGTGTTCAGGTGTTGGACTTCTGTGCTAGTCACAGTTTGTCCATCACGAACACTATGTTCGAGCACAACAGGTCGGTGGAGTGTCCTTGCCTCAAGTGAGGACATGGAGTGTGAGATCAATAGACGGATCGGTGCAGCATCTGCAGTGATGCGGTCGCTGTATCAGACCGTCGTGGTGAAGAGAGAGCTGAGTAGGGGGGCAAAGCTCTCGATTTACCGATCGATCTACGTTCCGATCCTCACCTATGGTCATGAGATTTGGCTCATGACCAAAAGAACGAGATCGTGAGTACAAGCGGCCGAGATGAGTTTCCTCCGCAGGGTGGCTGGGCGTTCCCTTAGAGATAGGGTGAGGAGCTCGGTCACTCGGGAGGAGCTCGGAGTCGAGCCGCTGCTCCTCCACGTCGAAAGGAGTCAGTTGAGGTGGCTCGGGCATCTTTTCCGGATGCCCCCTGGACGCCTCGCTGGAGAGGTGTTCCAGGCACGTCCCACTGGGAGGAGGCCCCGGGGAAGACCCAGGACACACTGGAGGGACTACATCTCTCGGCTGGCTTGGGAACGCCTTGGGGTTCACCCGGAGGAGCTGGGGGAGGTGTGTGTGGATCGGGAGGTCTGGGCGGCTTTGCTTGAGCTGCTGCCCCCGCGACCCGACTCCGGATAAAGCGGAAGAAAATGGATGGATGGATGAACAGAGCGAGTGGTGACGTCAGCGGATTGCATCAGAGAGCAGCTCATCTGAAGGATTATAACAAGAAGTTAAATCTGTAACCCCTCGCTCACACTGCCTCCGGTGTTACCATTGCAGGGTACACATGCAGGCCCTGCAGAGACTCCAAGTCATTAAAAAGCTACAAACCTCTCTCATTGGCCATGGAGCTCTGTGGCTGCAGTTACCGAGACCCTACAGTGCTGTGGATTTTTCTGCAAGAAGTCTATCCTTGCGGGTTGCTCCGGCAGCCTGTAACAAAATGGACAATGTCAAAGACGTTATTTAATGATAAGTTAAATGAGGTGTAGAAATGTTCGAGCAGAAATAGCATGCATTACACATCAAAAAAGTCTTACTTGAGGTGCAGATGAAGAGGCAGCAGATTCAAAATTACAAAATACAGCATTGCACAGTCCTGTTGCAGATGTCAAAATTTTATTTAGGTAACGTTTCGGCCTGTAGCCTTTGTCAGTTCATTTTTCTTTTCTTTGAATAATGAAAGGAGAAGCCCAGGTGTTGTAAGGCCTGTCCTTAATGAGTGGGTGGATCCCTACCAATCACACCCAGTGTGATAAAAACTACAAAAATATACAAAATATATTTACAATTCAAATAATTTACATACACAAGTGGTCACCCAGGTTCTGACATCCTTTTTGAGCCCGTGCCACACGATCTTGGCTGCCACCAGCCACTGTGATGTTTTCGCTCCGGGGTGGGAAAGGCCAGGCACAGCATCAAAAACGAGCCGCTTCCATGTTGTGGGGATGACTGGCTGTGGCTGCCCTGTGGAGACGTCACAGAGCAGTTGGGCAACACCTTCACCGAAGGTAAGGTCTGTAAGCTGTAATCCGGTGGTTGCTGATCTGAGTGCTTGCACCTCCAGATCAGCGGTTTGATCTGCAGCCATGTGGTTGTAGTCCAGGTCAAAGTGGACGGTGGCCGTGAAGACTTGGGAGAGGCAGTCCACAACAAAGTTCATTTTGCCGCCGACGTGCTGGATGTCCGTAGTGAACTCTGAGATGTTGGCGAGCTGCAGTTGCTGGTGGGTGGACCAGGGTTCTGAGACTTTGGCCATGGCGAACGTCAGCGGCTTGTAGTTGATGAAAGCTCTAAACCACCGCAACTCAAGTAGCATGCAAAAGTGTCGGACGGCGAGGTGCAGGGCAAGCAGCTCCCGCTCGAAGGTGCTGTATTTGCGCTTGGGGTGCAACTGTTGACTGAAGAAAGCAAGCGGCTTCCACACCCTGTTTACCAACCTCGTAGTCTGAAGTGTCTGTGGTAATGGATATGGGGACGTCAGGTAATAGGTGTGCCAGCATTGTCGCGGAAGCCAGTGCTGTTTTGGCATTGGAGAATGCTGTGTCTCTCTCTGTTGACCAGTCCACCATATGTTTGGGAGCTTTCCCCTTAAGAGCCTCGTACAAGGGGGGCATGATTGCAGCAGCTTTGGGGATGAAACGGTAATAAAAGTTTTCTATTCCCAAAAACTCTTTCAGCATTGCCACCACCTTAGACAGGAGGGGCACAGCACCGTCTTTTGTGACTCTGTGCCCTAGAAAGTCAATGGTGGTGAGTCCAAACTGGCACTTTGCGGGATTGATCATCAGGCCGTGCCAGCTGACGCACTCAAAAAGTATCCATAGGTGGGACAAGCACTCCAATTGGGAAGAGCTGGGCACCAGGATGTTGTCCAGGTGGACAAACGGGAATGGCAGGTCACATAGTACAGAGTCCATGAGGTGCTCGAAAGACCAGACAGCGTTTTTAAGTCCGAAAGGCATCCTCGGGAACTCAAACAGTCCAAATGGCGTGGTCACCACCATGTTGGGTATGCCTCGTGGGTGGACCGGCACCTGGTGGTATCCACAGACGAGGTCCCCCTTGGAGAAGATGGTTGCGCCCGGCAGGTGCGCAGAAAACTCCTGTATGTGGGGCACTGGGTAGCGGTCTGGTGTTGTGACATCATTGAGTCAGTGGTAGTCACCACATGGGCGCCACCCACTGCTAGGTTTTGGCACCATGAGGAGGGGCAACACCCACGGGCTGTCGGAGCAGTGGATGATGTCGAGGCATTCCATGCTGTGGAACTCCGCTTTGGTGATGCTGAGCTTGGCTGGGTCGAAGCGTCTTGCATGGGCATAGACTGGAGGGCCCGTGGTGGTGATGTGGTGCTCCACTCCGTGCTTGACAGAGGGGGTGGAGAAAGTGCGTTGTGTGAGAGCAGGGAATTTGCCAAGCATTCGGTGGAAAACGTCCACCTGTGACCACAAGCTGGACAACCTGATGGAGCCCAGACTGCTGAGGGTGCAGCTGTAAGAGGAAAAGGTGGTGGCATCGATCAGACAGCGGTTTTTGATGTCCACCAGCAGTCTTTATGCACAGAAGTCCCCACCCAGGAGGGGAATGTTGACCTTGGCTATGATCGGTGTGTAACTTTGCAAAAACAATGTCAGACTCTGTTGTTTTCTCTGGGCCCCTCCCCAATCGGACCGGGAGTGACATGTTTAGCCGCATGTTCTCCTTGAATTGCTGGCTGTCTGAGTGGTGTCCAAAAAATGAGGTGGGCTTCATTGATAATTGGCAAAGCTTCTGGGGAAAACCTGGTCTTGTTAGGAGAGACGGCATCCATCCCACTTTAGATGGAGCAGCTCTCATTTCTAGAAATCTGGGCCAATTTTCTTGGATCCTCCAAACTGTGACTGTCTAGCGTTGGGACCAGAGGCAGAGCTGTGGTCTTATACACCTCTCTGCAGCTTCTCTCCCCTGCCATCCCCTCATTACCCCATCCCCGTAGAGACGGTGCCTGCTTCCAGACCACCAATAACCAGCAAAAATCTATTTAAGCAAAAAAATTCAAAAAGGAAAAAATAATATAGCACCTTCAACTGCACCACAGACTAAACAGTTAAATGTGGTCTATTAAACATTAGGTCTCTCTCTTCTAAGTCCCTGTTGGTAAATGATATAATAATTGATCAACGGATTGATTTATTCTGCCTAACAGAAACCTGGTTACAGCAGGATGAATATGTTAGTTTAAATGAGTCAACACCCCCGAGTCACACTAACTGTCAGAATGCTCGTAGTACGGGCCGGGGCGGAGGATTAGCAGCAATCTTCCATTCCAGCTGTATTAATTAATTAAAACCTAGACAGAGCTTTAATTCATTTGAAAGCTTGTCTCTTAGTCTTTTCCATCCAAATTGGAAGTCCCAAAAACCAATTTTATTTGTTATTATCTATCGTCCACCTGGTCGTTACTGTGAGTTTCTCTGTGAATTTTCAGACCTTCTGTCTGACTTAGTGCTTAGCTCAGATAAGATACTTATAGTGGGCGATTTTAACATCCACACAGATGCTGAGAATGACAGCCTCAACACTGCATTTAATCTATTATTAGACTCTATTGGCTTTGCTCAAAAAGTAAATGAGTCCACCCACCACTTTAATCATATCTTAGATCTTGTTTTGACTTATGGTATGGAAATAGAAGACTTAACAGTATCCCTGAAAACTCCCTTCTGTCTGATCATTTTTTAATAACATTTACATTTACCCTGATGGACTACCCTGCAGTGGGGAATAAGTTTCATTACACTAGAAGTCTTTCAGAAAGCGCTGTAACTAGGTTTAAGGATATGATTCCTTCTTTATGTTCTCTATTGTCATATACCAACATAGAGCAGAGTAGCTACCTAAACTCTGTAAGGGAGTTAGAGTATCTCGTCAATAGTTTTACATCCTCATTGAAGACAACTTTGGATGCTGTAGCTCCTCTGAAAAAGAGAGCTTTAAATCAGAAGTGTCTGACTCCGTGGTATAACTCACAGACTCGTAGCTTAAAGCAGATAACCCGTAAGTTGGAGAGGAAATGGCGTCTCACTAATTTAGAAGATCTTCACTTAGCCTGGAAAAAGAGTTTGTTGCTCTATAAAAAAGCCCTCCGTAAAGCTAGGACATCTTTCTACTCATCACTAATTGAAGAAAAATAAGAACAACCCCAGGTTTCTTTCAGCACTGTAGCCAGGCTGACAAAGAGTCAGAGCTCTATTGAGCTGAGTATTCCATTAACTTTAACTAGTAATGACTTCATGACTTTCTTGCTAACAAAATTTTGACTATTAGAGAAAAAATTACTCATAACCATCCCAAGATGTATCGTTATCTTTGGCTGCTTTCAGTGATGCCGGTATTTGGTTAGACTGTTTCTCTCCGATTGTTCTGTCTGAGTTATTTTCATTAGTTACTTCATCCAAAACCATCAACATGTTTATTAGACCCCATTCCTGCCAGGCTGCTCAAGGAAGTCCTACCATTATTAATGCTTCAATCTTAAATATGATCAACTTATCTTTGTTAGTTGGCTATGTACCACAGGCTTTTAAGGTGGCAGTAATTAAACCATTACTTAAAAGCCATCACTTGACCCAGCTATTTAGCTAATTATAGGCCAATCTCCACCTTCCTTTCTCTCAAAGATTCTTGAGAGGGTAGTTGTAAAGCAGCTAACTGATCACCTGCAGAGGAATGGTCTATTTGAAGAGGTTCAGTCAGGTTTTAGAATTCATCATAGTACAGAAACAGCATTAGTGAAGGTTACAAATGATCTTCTTATGGCTTCGGACAGTGGACTTATCTCTGTGCTTGTTCTGTTGGACCTCAGTGCTGCTTTTGATACTGTTGACCATAAAATTTTATTACAGAGATTAGAGCATGTCATAGGTATTAAAGGCACTGCGCTGCGGTGGTTTGAATCATATTTGTCTAATAGATTACAGTTTGTTCATGTAAATGGGGAATCTTCTTCACAGACTAAAGTTAATTATGGAGTTCCACAAGGTTCTGTGCTAGGACCAATTTTATTCACTTTATACATGCTTCCCTTAGGCAGTATATTAGACGGTATTGCTTAAATTTTCATTGTTACGCAGATGATACCCAGCTTTATCTATCCATGAAGCCAGAGGACACACACCAATTAGCTAAACTGCAGGATTGTCTTACAGACATAAAGACATGGATGACCTCTAATTTTCCTGCTTTTAAACTCAGATAAAACTGAAGTTATTGTACTTGGCCCCACAAATCTTAGAAGCATGGTGTCTAACCAGATCTTTACTCTGGATGGCATTTCCCTGACCTCTAGTAATACTGTGAGAAATCTTGGAGTCATTTTTGATCAGGATATGTCATTCAAAGCGCATATTAAACAAATATGTAGGACTGCCTTTTTGCATTTACGCAATATCTCTAAAATCAGAAAGGTCTTGTCTCAGAGTGATGCTGAAAAAACTAATTCATGCATTTATTTCCTCTAGGCTGGACTATTGTAATTCTTTATTATCAGGTTGTCCTAAAAGTTCCCTAAAAAGCCTTCAGTTAATTCAAATGCTGCAGCTAGAGTACTGACGGGGACTAGCAGGAGAGAGCATATCTCACCCGTGTTGGCCTCTCTTCATTGGCTTCCTGTTAATTCTAGAATAGAATTTAAAATTCTTCTTCTTACTTATAAGGTTTTGAATAATCAGGTCCCATCTTATCTCAGGGACCTCGTAGTACCATATCACCCTAATAGAGCGCTTCGCTCTCAGACTGCAGGCTTACTTGTAGTTCCTAGGGTTTGTAAGAGTAGAATGGGAGGCAGAGCCTTCAGCTTTCAGGCTCCTCTCCTGTGGAACCAGCTCCCAATTCAGATCAGGGAGACAGATACCCTCTCTACTTTTAAGATTAGGCTTAAAACTTTCCTTTTCGCTAAGGCTTATAGTTAGGGCTGGATCAGGTGACCCTGGACTATCCCTTGGTTATGCTGCTTTAGGACGTAGACTGTGGGGGGGTTCCCATGATGCACTGTTTCTTTCCTCTTTTTGCTCTGTATGCATCACTCCGCATTTAATCATTAGTTGATACGATCTCTGCCCCCCTCCACAGCATGTCTTTTTCCTGGTTCTTTCCCTCAGCCCCAACCAGTCTCAGCAGAAGACGCCCCCTCCCTGAGCCTGGTTCTGCTGGAGGTTTCTTCCTGTTAAGAGGGAGTTTTTCCTTCCCACTGTTGCCAAGTGCTTGCTCACAGGGGGTCGTTTTGACCGTTGGGGTTTTTCATGATTGTTGTATGGCCTTGCCTTACAATATAAAGCGCCTTGGGGCAACTGTTTGTTGTGATTTGGCGCTATATAAAAAAAAGTTGATTGATTGATTGATGATCAAGTCTCCGTAAAAAGTCTGTCCTCCAAAACACAAGTTGATATGCCGGGTGCCATATGTGCATATGGAAGTGCCATTGGCAGCTGTGAGGGGGGTGGGCCCACTCCATCTGCCAAGATGTCAAGGTTGGATGCTGGCAAGATGCTCTGTTGCACTCAAGTGTCACACAGGAACTGTCGACTTGAGATGTTGTCCTGGATGAACAGCAGCCTGTTGGTGCGGCCAGCACTCAAGGCTATTAAAGAGCGCCGGCCCTGCCATTTCCCTTACACTGACAGGTGCATGGTGAGTGGAAGTGTTTGGCTTTAGCTCCAAACATTGCATGGTAGAAACAGAAGTTGGTTTGTGAGTGTTGCCATGGAGGGAAAGACGCACTGCAGCTGCGTGTGCTGGGGCGAGTGCGGCTGCTGTCATGCCGTGGTGCTGGCCAGCTAGGAAGAATTTGTTGGCCTTCTCTGCCAGTGCAAAGCAGTCTGTAATTGTGGTGTTAGTAAGCGCTGCGTGCACCTGAGGAGGAAGTTGGTGCAGGAATAGGTGAGTGAACAAAAGTCCAGCCGGATCCTCCCAGGAGCTGCAGCATTCTATCCATGACCTCTGAGGGCTTCCTGTCTTCCAGCCCATGCAGGGAGAACAGCCTGCTGGCCCATTCAGTGTCTGACAGTTCAGTTTTGAGGAGGTGATCCTTGATGGCTGCGTATTTGTTCGCAGCCGGTGGGCTTTGTAGGAGAGCAACCAGCCTTGTTGCCGTGAAGCTACTGAGGGCTGAGACGACATAATAATATTTCATGTCGTCCGCGATCTCTCTCTGAGAGCGAACTGTGTCTTGATTTGTGTAAACCAGGCAGCAGTGGAGGACTCCCAGAACTCTGGGAGCTTCAGTGACACTGCATTCGCATTCTCTGTTATGCTGATGATCCCACCCACTGTGATACCAGCTGGACGCCATGCTTTGTTCCACTGCCTGCCATGTGCTCTGTGCTGGACGCTGCGTATATAAAATAATTATTTTGTGGGGGTCACGTGATGCACCAAGGAGGATAGACGCATTGTTATTGGTCTCCTCGCTGGATTTAACTAAAACATTATTTCTCAGTTTTCCTGTCACTGGAGAACTTTTTTTAATATGCCCACCCAAGAAGAGAGAAACTGGGAAAAAGGGCAACAAGCCTGCGGCTAGTGAAGCTCTAGCTAACCATGGCGGCGCCACAGAGCAAGAGCTAGCTAATGAAGAAGAACTAGAATCTCATACTGAGCCCGGAAAAGAACCCATCATGCCCACGTGCGATGACGCAGTGGTTCAGCAGGTGACTTGTGATATTGGGGAGATGCTGGATGCTAAATTCGGGAACATCCTGAAACCAGTCACTGAGATGTCAGGAAGGCTAGCTAAAATAGCGGACAGACTGGAGACAGCGGAACAGCGAGTATCCTATTTGGAGCATAACGCAGCGGCTAGTGCACAACGGCTTGACTTGATGGAGTCACCGCTGACGAAAGCAATGGAAAAACTCAAAAACTATGAGAACCAGAGTCGACGGTTAAATGTCTGAATTACTGGACTGAAAGAAGGCACTGAAGGCAAGAATCCTTCCGTGTTTTTTGAGAAGTGGATTCCCGAGGTCTTGAATTTGGACATGCAAGGGGAACAGCTGAAAACAGAATGAGCTCACCGTGTGGGATCCCTAGTGGGACCCACCAGCAGACAGGAGCCCTGCACGGTCCTGGTGAGGCTGTACGACTACACGGACAGACAGAGGTTTCTACGTGCAGCAAAAAACAAGGGCAGAGTTACGATGGATGGTCGTGTAGTGTCTTTTTACCAGGACTTTTCTGTGGAGGTTGTGAAACAAAGGCAAGAATCTGCAGATGCACATAGAAGGCTTCAGGGAAGCGAGGATCAAAGATGCTTTTACGTACCCAGCTGTAATTAAGATTCTCCCTCCAGACGGCAAGCCGGTCTCCCTCTCCACAATGAAGGAAATTACTGACTATGTGAAGACACTCCCGACTACCCAGTGACTGTATCAGTCCACCTGTGATCAGGTAAATGGCATCATCTGCCTCAAAAATGTCTGCTTATACAAATGAACAATGGACACTGGGTACTATATGCCATTAACATAGCTTTGGACTATCTCAAAATTAAAGGCATTTGTACATGTATATACACTCAACAAAAATATAAACGCAACACTTTTGGTTTTGCTCCCATTTTGTATGAGATGAACTCAAAGATCTAAAACTTTTTCCACATACACAATATCACCATTTCCCTCAAATATTGTTCACAAACCAGTCTAAATCTGTGATAGTGAGCACTTCTCCTTTGCTGAGATAATCCATCCCACCTCACAGGTGTGCCATATCAAGATGCTGATTAGACACCATGATTAGTGCACAGGTGTGCCTTAGACTGCCCACAATAAAAGGCCACTCTGAAAGGTGCAGTTTTATCACACAGCACAATGCCACAGATGTCGCAAGATTTGAGGGAGCGTGCAATTGGCATGCTGACAGCAGGAATGTCAACCAGAGCTGTTGCTCGTGCCTTGAATGTTCATTTCTCTACCATAAGCCGTCTCCAAAGGCGTTTCAGAGAATTTGGCAGTACATCCAACCAGCCTCACAACCGCAGACCACGTGTAACCACACCAGCCCAGGACCTCCACATCCAGCATGTTCACCTCCAAGATCGTCTGAGACCAGCCACTCGGACAGCTGCTGAAACAATCGGTTTGCATAACCAAAGAATTTCTTCACAAACTGTCAGAAACCGTCTCAGGGAAGCTCATCTGCATGCTTGTCGTCCTCATCGGGGTCTCGACCTGACTCCAGTTCGTCGTCGTAACCGACTTGAGTGGGCAAATGCTCACATTCGCTGGCGTTTGACACGTTGGAGAGGTGTTCTCTTCACGGATGAATCCCGGTTCACACTGCCCAGGGCAGATGGAAGACAGCGTGTCTGGCATCGTGTGGGTGAGCGGTTTTCTGATGTCAATGTTGTGGATCGAGTGGCCCATGGTGGCGGTGGGGTTATGGTATGGGCAGGCTTCTGTTATGGACGAAGAACACAGGTGCATTTTATTGATGGCATTTTGAATGCACAGAGATACCGTGACGAGATCCTGAGGCCCATTGTTGTGCCATACATCCAAGAACATCACCTCATGTTGCAGCAGGATAATGCACGGCCCCATGTTGCAAGGATCTGTACACAATTCTTGGAAGCTGAAAATGTCCCAGTTCTTGCATGGCCGGCATACTCACCGGACATGTCACCCATTGAGCATGTTTGGGATGCTCTGGACCGTGTATACGACAGCGTGTACCAGTTCCTGCCAATATCCAGCAACTTCGCACAGCCATTGAAGAGGAGTGGACCAACATTCCACAGGCCACAATTGACAACCTGATCAACTCTATGAGAAGGAGATGTGTTGCACTGCATGAGGCAAATGGTGGTCACCCCAGATACTGACTGGTATCCCCCCCAATAAAACAAAACTGCACCTTTCAGAGTGGCCTTTTATTGTGGGCAGTCTAAGGCACACCTGTGCACTAATCATGGTGTCTAATCAGCATCTTCGTATGGCACACCTGTGAGGTGGGATGGATTATCTCAGCAAAGGAGAAGTGCTCACTATCACAGATTTAGACTGGTTTGTGAACAATATTTGAGGGAAATGGTGATATTGTGTATGTGGAAAAAGTTTTAGATCTTTGAGTTCATCTCATACAAAATGGGAGCAAACCAAAAGTGTTGCGTTTATATTTTTGTTGAGTGTATATCAGTTTGCCTGATTTGCTGTTTACTGCTATTATTTACATAATTTGTTGACATTTTGACATCATGGTTAGGACATAATCCAGATGAGGAGACCTGATATACTCTTTCTTTTCACTTTGTTTCTTGTGACCTCTCAGTTGTACTGATAGAGTATGAAGAGATTTTTGTTTGTTGTTTTTCTTGGCTCTGTTTTAGCCACATTAGGTAGGTATTGTCCAAACTTCAACTGTGAGAGACAGAATCTAAAAAAAATCCAGAAAATCACATTGTATGATTTTTAAATAATTAACTTGCATTTTATTGCCTAAAATAAGTATTTGACCCCCTAGAAAAACAGAGCTTAACAATTGGTACAGAAACATTTGTCTGCCATTACAGAGGTCAGACGTTTCCTGTAGTTCTTGACCAAGTTTTCACACACTGCAGCAGGGATTTTGGTCCACTCCTTCATACAGATCTTCTCTAGAGCTTTCAGGTTTGGAGTTTCAGCTCCCTCCAAAGATTTTCTATTGAGTTCAGGTCTGGAGACTGGCCAGGCCACTCCAGGACCTTGAAATGCTTCTTATGGAGCCCCTCCTTAGTTGCCCTGGCTGTGTGTTTGGGGTCATTGTTATGCTGAAGACCCAGCCATGACCCATCTTCAATGCTCTTACTGAGGGAAGGAGGTTGTTTGCCAAAATCTCACAATACACGACCCCATCCATCCTCCTTTCAATACGGTGCAGTCGTTCTGTCCCCTTTGCAGAAGAGTACCCCCAGAGTATGATGTTTCCACCCCCATGCTTCACGGTTGGGATGGTTTTCTTGGGGTTGTTCTCATCCTCTAAACATGGTAAGTGGAGTTGATTCCAAAAAGCTCTATTCTGGTCTCATCTGACCATATAACCTTCTCCCATGCCTCCTCTGGATCATCCAGATGGTCACTGGTGAACTTCAAATGGGCCTGGATATGTGCTGGCTTCAGCAGGGGGACCTTGCTGCCCTGCAGGATTTTAAACCATGACAGCATCATGTGTTCCTAATGTAATCTTTGTGACTGTGGTCCCAGCTCTCTTCAGGTCATTGACCAGGTCCTCCTATGTAGTTCTGAGCTTTCTCAGAATCATCCTTACCCCACAAAGTGAGATCTTGCATGGAATCCCAGACCGAGGGAGACTGACAGTCATCTTGTGTTTCTTCCACTTTCTAATAAATAATCATAACAGTTGTTGTCTTCTACCAAGCTGCTTGCCTGTTGTCCTGTAGTCCATCCCAGCCTTGTGCAGATCTACAGTTTTGTCCCTGGTGTCCTTAGACAGCGCTTTGGTCTTGGCTATGGTGGACAGGTTGGAGTATGATTGATTGAGTGTGTGAACAGGTGTCTTTTATACAGGTAACAAGTTCAAACAGGTGCAATTAATACAGGTAAAGAGTGCAGAATAAGAGGGCTTCTTAAAGAAAAATTAACAGGTCTGTGAGAGCCAGAATTCTTGCTGGTTGGTAGGTGTTCAAATACTTATTTTCTGCAATAAAATGCAAATTAACTATTTAAAAATCATACAATGTGATTTACTGGATTTTATTTTAGATTCTATCTCTCATAGTTGAAGTGTACCTACGATAAAAATTACAGACCTCAACATTCTTTGTAGGTGGGAAAACCTGCAAAACTGACAGGGGGTCAAATACTTATTTTCCCCACTGTATGATCCATACTGACATCAGAGAGCAGGTTGAGTCTAGTCTGGAGAGGTGGAGATGTGCTCTGGAGAGAAGGGGAATGAAAGTCAGTAGGAGCAAGACTGAGTCCATGTGTGTGAATGAGAGGGAGTCCAGTGGAATAGTGCAGTTACAAGGAGTAGAAGTGGTGAAAGTAGATGAGTTTAAATATTTGGGGTCAACTGTCCAAGGTAATGGAGAGTGTGGTAGAGAGGTGAAGAAGAGAGTGCAGGCAGGGTGGAGTGGGTGGAGAAAGCTGGCAGGAGTGATTAGTGACCGAAGAATATCAGCAAGAGTGAAGGGGAAAGTTTCCAAGACAGTAGTGAGACCAGCTATGTTGGACGGCTTAGAGATAGCATTATTCAATTTCAATTCAGTTCCTGTTTATTTCTATAGCACCAAATCACAACATAAATTGCCAAAAGGTGCTTCACAAGGGTAAGATTGAACCTTACCAACCCTCCTGAGCAACATGTAGGTAGCAGTGTTCAGCAAAAACTCCATTAGGTTTAATTTAAGGAAGAACACACACAGTTTTGTGAATATGGTTGCACCTTGGAGATGTTCAAAAGCAGATGTGAGTAACGGCAGGGGGTCTTATTCTTTACTGTGATATTATTCAGCCCTTGAAAGTCAGTGCAGGGGTGTAGGGTCTTGTCCTCCTTAGCCACAAAGAAGAAACCAGCACCAAGAGGGGAACAGGAAGGCAGATTAGGCCAGCTGCCAGGAACTCTGTGATGTACGTCTCCATGGACTCTCTTTGAGGTTGAGCCAGGTTATACAAGTGACTAGAAGAAGAGCTTTTATTGTCATTCTACATACAGTGACATTTGTCCTCTGCATTTAACCCACCCTAATCACAGTTAGACACATTCCAACCACTAGGGGCAGTGTGCAGCCACAGTCCAGCACCTGGGGACCAACTCCAGATGTGGAGACCATAAATGTGTGGCAGAGATGCTGCCTTGCTCAGGGGCACAGAAAGGAGCAGACCCTAAATAAGCATGTTTTTGACTGTGGGAGAACATGCAAACTGCAGACAGAAAGGCAGGGAAGCGATCCCACAACCTTCTTGCTGTGAGGCACCAGTGTTAACCACTAAGCCACTGTGAAGCTCTGCACATCACCCTTGTTCTTAAAAATAGGAACCAGTACACTTCTCATTCCTTAGTGGCAAACTTTGCATTTTGTATCACCACTTAGACAGCTATGAAGTGATACAGAGGAGGATTTTGTTCAAAAGAAGACCTGAAAGTTCAGATACAAATTGCCAGAAGGTACATCTGAGATGCCTGGATCTGATCTGTTTTGGTGAAAGAAAATCCCTCTCCGCTCTATGAAGCTCAGAGTGTTTATATATATATATCAATCAATCAATCAATCAATTTTATTTATATAGCGCCAAATCACAACAAACAGTTGCCCCAAGGCGCTTTATATTGTAAGGCAAAAGCCATACAATAATTACGTAAAAACCCCAACGGTCAAAACGACCCCCTGTGAGCAAGCACTTGGCGACAGTGGGAAGGAAAAACTCCCTTTTAACAGGAAGAAACCTCCAGCAGAACCAGGCTCAGGGAGGGGCAGTCTTCTGCTGGGACTGGTTGGGGCTGAGGGAGAGAACCAGGAAAAAGACATGCTGTGGAGGGGAGCAGAGATCAATCACTAATGATTAAATGCAGAGTGGTGCATACAGAGCAAAAAGAGAAAGAAACAGTGCATCATGGGAACCCCCCAGCAGTCTAAGTCTATAGCAGCATAACTAAGGGATGGTTCAGGGTCACCTGATCCAGCCCTAACTATAAGCTTTAGCAAAAAGGAAAGTTTTAAGCCTAATCTTAAAAGTAGAGAGGGTGTCTGTCTCCCTGATCTGAATTGGGAGCTGGTTCCACAGAAGAGGAGCCTGAAAGCTGAAGCTGAATATGTGTGTGTGTGTGTGTGTGTGTGTGTGTGTGTGTGTGTGTGTGTATGTATGTATGTATGTATGTATGCAGCATGGTTTGTGTTTGGGGTGAACAGCCACAGTAATTAAGCAATCAACACCAAACTTGGTTTGGTGACTGGGAGCACCAAGGGGGAGGTCACTGGTGCCCTTATTTTCGCAGTTTATGTGATACTCAGGTCAAGTAGCAGCATCACACTTTACTTACTACAACCCCTGGCAAAAATTATGGAATCACCCTGTAAATTTTCATCCCCAAAACTAACACCTGCATCAAATCACATCTGCTTGTTAGTCTGCATCTAAAAAGGAGTGATCACACCTTGGAGAGCTGTTGCACCAAGTGGACTGACATGAATCATGGCTCCAACACGAGAGATGTCAGTTGAAACAAAGGAGAGGATTATCAAACTCTTAAAAGAGGGTAAATCATCACTCGGTGTTGCAAAAGATGTTGGTTGTTCACAGTCAGCTGTGTCTAAACTCTGGACCAAATACAAACAACATGGGAAGGTTGTTAAAGGCAAACATAATGGTAGACCAAGGAAGACATCAAAGCGTCAAGACAGAAAACTTAAAGCAATATGTCTCAAAAATCTAAAATGCACAACAAAACAAATGAGGAATGAATGGGAGGAAACTGGAGTCAACGTCTGTGACTGAACTGTAAGAAACCGCCTAAAGGAAATGGGATTTACATACAGAAAAGCTAAACGAAAGCCATCATTAACACCTAAATAGAAAAAAACAAGGTTACAATGGGCTAAGGAAAAGCAATCGTGGACTATGGATGACTGGATGAAAGTCATATTCAGTGATGAATCTCGAATCTGCATTGGGCAAGGTGATGATGCTGGAACTTTTGTTTGGTGCCGTTCAAATGAGATTTATAAAGATGACTGCCTGAAGACAACATGTAAATTTCCACAGTCATTGATGATATGGGGCTGCATGTCAGGTAAAGGCACTGGGGAGATGGCTGTCATTACATCATCAATAAATGCACAAGTTTACGTTGATATTTTGGACACTTTTCTGATGTTTAAGGATGATGAAATCATTTTTCAAGAAGATAATGCATCTTGCCATAGAGCAAACACTGTGAAAACATTCCTTGCAAAAAGACACATAGGGTCAATTTCATGACATAGGGTCAATGTCAACGAGCAGATGTGATTTGATGCAGGTGTTAGTTTTGGGGATGGAAATTTACAGGGTGATTCCATAATTTATTCCTCAGAATTGAGTGAGTCCATATTTTTTTCCCTCTGCTTGGTCTAAAAAAGTAACCGTTACTGACTGCCACAATTTTTTTTCTTGATTTCTTATAGTGTTTCTTAAAGCCAGAAAGTTGCCATTTGAAATGACTTTAGTTTTGTGTCATGTCTGTGATCTGCTTTTTTTCTACAAAATTAAACAACTGAATGAACATCCTCCGAGGCCGGTGATTCCATAATTTTTGCCAGGGGTTGTACATAGTCGCGGCTGACTAGGGTGCACTTTAATTACAATCCAAACGGGCCAGTGTGAGCTGCGTGCGACTCAAGGCATGCATTTTTTTTTTTCAATTAAAATGTACTTGCTGTGTGCCAGTGTGTTGCAGTGATCTGACCTGCTGTCACTTTTTATCATCATTCACTTGAGTCTCATGAATGTCACAAATTGCTCTGTGAAAATGAATGATGCATACACACAATGCAACGCAACTTACTACACCTGAACTAAAGGGACATGAAATATACAATGACATGGATGAAATTCTTCTCTGTTACCTGTAGAATGGGCAACTCAGCTAGTACAAAATATAAAACATGCACTGTGCACAATTTCTCCAATCACAGCTGCAGAAGCCTGTAACTTCTTTTGGGTTGTCTGGGTGTTTTGGTGGCTTTCCTCACTCTTCTACTTCTGTAAACTTTAGATCAGGGTCATTTGGGTCATTTCTGTTGTCATTATGACTTAAAAAGACTTAAAAAGAGTAAACCTGGTTGTTTGACAATAAATGGCTCCACCCAACTGCTAACCTTGAGTGGAAAAAAGGTTGTGTTATCATTCATATTCTCTGAAAAATGGCCAAAAAAAACAAAAATGAATAAATAAATCTGCCAGGGTATGTAAACTTTTGAGCACAACTGTATTTTGTTTTTTCATTTGTCTTGGATTTCTTTTTAATAGAATGCAGTGCGCCCCAGACCCGGGGTCTAAAGGTGCACCCTGGACTCTACAGTAACACTAACCAGAGCTGGCATTGTATCCGAGGGCTCGCTTCAAGATCGTTCCTTTAACTGCAGACAACTGCACCTCATGGGCACTTGGGTGACCGGGGATTTCCTCGAGGTTTTTCTTCAGGTTCTTCTTCATCAGGCCTGTTGCTCCACCACAACTGGGATGATATCGAAGTCTTTCAATGACCATGTTGTTCGTAGGTCATTTTTCAGGTCTTGGTATTTTGAGATCTTTCCCGTTTCAGCTTGATTCAGGCCGTAGTCACATCGATGATTTTGTCTGTCTTCTGTTGCTTGTTCCAGATGACAGTATCAGGTTTTACTGCACCTCCTTCGATGTGTCTTCCTGCTGGGATCTCTTTGTCGTAGAAGACAATTACTTTTCCGTTGGATGAGACTGTGTGTGTGTGTGTGTGTGTGTGTGTGTGTGTGTGTGTGTGTGTGTGTGTGAGTGAATAGAGCACAGCCTGGTGCTTTGACTGTGTGATATAAATTCTATATACGAGGTCTGTTAGAAAACTATCCGACCTTTTTATTTTTTCAAAAACCATATGGATTTCAATCACGTGTGATTGCATCAGCCAAGCTTGAACCTTCGTGCGCATGCGTGAGTTTTTTCACGCCTGTTGGTTGCGTCATTCGCCTGTGAGCAGGCTTTGTGTGAGCAGTGGTCCACCCCTCTCGTCGGATTTTTATTGTGAATAAAATGTCTGAACGATTTGGAGCTTTGCTGCATCAATTTTTTCCAGAAACTGTGAGAGACCTCCAGGTGGACACATTCGGAAAATTCAAATGGCTTTGAGGGACAATTTTATGGGGATTAACACAGATTAAGGAGTGCTCCAGATGGTTTAAAGACCGCCTACAGCGTCTGAGAGCGCGCCGCGCTCCAAGCGCCGATCAACAGGCTGACACCCCGCTGAAACAACCAGATCATTTCCAACGTGAAGGCTTTGTTGATCCGGGACGTCGTCTGACTTACACAAAAATGGCAGGAGACGTGGACATCAGCACTTTTTCGGCACATTCCACTGTTACAGGAGCTTTTTTTCATGGAAAGAAAAGCGGACGGATGCGCCACCGTGCCGCTCATGGCGCGGCACAAAACCACCTCCGTGTTGGTCTCACAGGACGGCTTTGAGATGGCTGTCAGACGGCTTTTGGTGGTTTTTCAGTCGTGTGAGTATCCGAGAAATTGTGGATGAGGCTTCATCATGGCGTTGTTTTACGCCATGCGGCACCGCCGCGACACGCGGAATTCCTCCGCTCCTCTTTCCATGACAAAAACTGCTGTAACAGTGAAATGTGCCGTTCATTTCCAAACTGGACGCTGTGTTTTATCCGGGACGTCCTCTGACTAGCACAGGAATTGCGGAAGACGTGGACATCAGCACTTTTTCGGCACATTGAGACAGACATGTGGAGGAATTCCACGTGTCGCGGTGGAGCCGCATGGTGCAAAGCAACATGTTCTGGCATGTCCAGGCTCATCCACAATTTCTCGGTTAGTCACATGACTGAAAACCCACCCACAGCCGTCTCAAAGCCGTCCTGTGAGACCAACACGGAGGTGGTTTTGTGCCGCGCCATGAGCGGCACGATGGCGCATCCGTCCGCTTTTCTTTCCATGAAAAAAACTCCTGTAACAGTGGAATGTGCCGAAAAAGTACTGATGTCCACGTCTCCTGCCTTTTTTGTGTAAGTCAGACGAGGTCCCGGATCAACAAAGCCTTCACGTTGGAAATGATCTGGTTGTTTCAGCGGGGTTTCAGTCTGTCAATCGGCGCTCGGAGCGCGGCGCGCTCTCAGACGCTGTGGGCGGTCTTTAAACCAGCTGGAGCACTCCTTAATCTGTGTAATCCCCATAAAATTGTCCCTCAAAGCCATTTGAATTTTCCGAATGGTGTCCACCTGGAGGTCTCTCACAGTTTCTGGAAAAAATTGATGCAGCAAAGCTCCAAATCATTCAGACATTTGTTCACAATAAAAATCCGACGAGAGGGGTGGACCACTGCTCACACAAAGCCTGCTCACAGGCGAATGACGCAACCAACAGGCGTGAAAAAACTCACGCATGCGCACGAAGGTTCAAGCTTGGCTGATGCAATCACACGTGATTCAAATCCATATGGTTTTTGAAAAAATACAAAGGTCCGATACTTTTCTAACAGACCTCGTATGTATCTGAATAGGACACTGATGAATTCATTAAATGGTTCAGTCATGTTATTGATCTCGTGCTTGTCAGTCTGGTGTCCAGGTGGTCATCTTGCCATATTCTGGTCCCCTGTGTTTTTTCTCCCTGTAAGGTGGACTTGTGTCCGGTGTTCCGTCATGATGACCTCCTCCTGCACATGTACATCTCTCTACTCCAGACTTTAACACCTCACCTGTGGAGTTGAGCTTCAAAATGTATTAATTGTTTTAACAAAAAAGTGTTACATTATAATGTTCCAGTCTGTACAGCAGCCATGGGATGATACAGATTTGTTTCTGTCATGATTATCTTGAACATCTTAATTGAGATTAACGATAATATCACTATAAATAATGAACATTGTGTATAAGTTTATAAAGGCTTTAAAATGCTGGAATCACAACAGAACATTTTATTGGAGGCTAAAACTAATATTTTTTTATTGTACAGTTTTGAGGCGCAAATAAATGAGGATTATTGTGACTGATTATTGATACTGAGTACATTTTACGCGTTACTAAACATCTATTTACCCGTTACAATAAGCTAACTTTGTCAAGAGACACAGTGAGTGAAAGTGAAACACGACAGGGAGCTCAACTCGACAGAACACCAGCGTAAAAGTTGTGCCAAATATCAGATGTGTTGTGAATCCGAGTGAAAAGGCGAACTTTATTGATGGGTTACTTTGGCGCTCTGCATGATGGGAAACGTAGTATTCGTGCCGGCGCCAGGCTGATGAACTCTTCCAGCCAATCAGCGTAGCTCTTCAGTGCCTTCTGGCCAATCACAATACTAAACCATCATTCTAACCCAATCAGAACATCTCAGGGCACTCTAGCCAATAAAAACATCCCGTTGATGCGTCCATCCAATCCGAACACAACAACATGTATGACGCAACTGGTCGGTGCGCATGCGCATAGCGCAGACAGCTGGTAGTTCATCTATTATGCTACTTGGCTAAAAGAAAAAGAAGCAGAAATTGGAGCGGAGTCGCTGCAACCGAGGACCGCAAACACAGTAAAGACGTTTTTTTTTCCCCTCCTGTTATCTTGCATTTAGCGAGTGTAGAGGCCGGGGGGGGGGAGGTGGTTGTGTGGGGCTGTTTCAACGGAGTCTGGCCGCTCGGCGCCCCGAGACAAAGCTCAGCTAACACGCTAAAGGCTAGTTAGCTCCCTTTAGCCTCCGACAAATCGCTCCCCGCCATCATAAAACTTCTCATTAATGTTCCGGTTATGATTCTGTGGCGTTACACGGCGGTAACAGTTAGCAGCACCGTCGACATTTCACCGCACAGATGGGCTAATTTAGCCTGGTGGCTAACCGACCGCCGTGCCCGCCATCTTTTTCAAGCGACATAAACGGGATGTTGGCGGCCGCTGCTACCTTTTTTTTCCCCCTCAACGAATCGTCGACAGAATCGTCGCAAATCCGCTACAAAATCGCAGCGACTTTGTCATAAAATCACCGCGAATCCTCGACAAAATCACAGAGATTTTGCCACAAAATCGCCACGAATCCGAGACAGTCACTAAGATTTTGCCGCAAAATCACGTATCCTCAACAGAATCACTGCAAACCCTTGACAAAATCAGAGATTTTGACACATAATCACAAATCCTCAGTCACCATGAATTCTTGACAAAACCACAGAGAATTCTCAACAAAATCACAGATTTTGCCACAAGTAAGTAAGGTTTATTTATATAGCACCTTTCAAGATAGAAATCACAAAGTGCTTCACATAAGAACAGAGAAATTAAAAACAGCAGAAACATAAAACCATAAAAACTAGGTAAAAGCCAGCCTATACAAAAGGGTCTTTAGCTTCACTTTAAATGTTTCAACAGAGTCCACAGAGCGTAGGTCCAAAGGCAATGCATTCCACATTTTAGGTGCCACCACCTTGAAAGCACAGTCTCCCCTGGTCTTCAGTCTTGTCCTAGGCAAAACCAATAGGCCCAGGTCCGAAGACCTCAGAGACCTACTTGTCACATATGGATGTAATAGCTCGATGATATAAGATGGCATTTGACCATGCAGAGCTCTAAAAGTCAGTACTAGAATTTTAAATTGGAGTCTGAAATGGATGGGGAGCCAGTGCAAGGAGGAGAGGATTGGGGTTATATGTGACCTCTTTGATGACCTCGTCAGCAGCCTCGCAGCCGCATTCTGAACCGTTTGTAAGCGGTCCAAAGAGGACTTGCTAAGGCTAAAAAATAGAGAGCTACAGTAATCCAAACGTGATGACACAAATGCATGAATGATCATCTCCATCTCCGCCCGAGACACAATGCTGCGCAGACGGGCAATATTGCGCAAATGGAAAAAACAAGACTGTGCCAGGCGGGTAACATACGCGTCAAAATTGAGGGAGTGATCGAACGTAACACCCAAGTTCCTCACTGCTGAACAAACAAAAGGGGCCAGAGAACCAAGATTTCCAACCACAGTGGGAACAAACTCGTCAGGGGCACAAACAAGAACCTCAGTCTTTGCTATATTTAAGGACAAATAGTTGGCCGCCATCCAGTCACCAATAACCTCAACACAGTTCTGAAGAGCAGATACCCTAGAGACCGTTTGAGGAGTGAATGAGATGTACAGCTGGATGTCATCCGCATAACAGTGGTAGGAGACATCTTTAAAACTACTCAAGACGTGACCAAGTGGGAGCAAATATAGAGCAAACAATATAGGTCCCAGAACAGAACCCTGAGGCACACCACAGGATAGCATGGCAGAGGAGGACATAAATTTACCAGCAGCAACAGCGAAAGTCCTGTGTGAAAGATAAGACAAAAACCAGTCCAGAGTAGACCCAGAAATGCCCACCCAAGTCCTTAGTCTCTCAACTAAGACTCCATGATCCACCGTGTCAAAAGCTGCAGAGAGATCCAAAAGGACAAGCACAGAATATTCACCTGCATCTCTGCGCATTAAAATATAATTTGAAACTCTGAACAAGAAGAACAAAATAACAGCATATCTGCCACAAACTCTCGGCAGGTCCACCACAAAATTACAGTGTATCTGCTGCAAACTCACTTCAGGTCCACCACAAAATCACAGAAAATCTGCTGCAAAATCACTGACAATCTGCCACGCTCACTGCAAGTCTGCCACAAAATCACAGCAAATCCACAACAGAATCACCCCAGATTTGCCATGAAACCAGAGTGAAGCCTCAACATTACTGCAAATCTGCCACAAAATCAGAGAATTGGTCACAAATTACAGTGAATTCATGAAAATAAAATCACAAACTCACAGCTGAATCAGATTCAGCCAGAGACTCGGCTACAAAATCCACGATTAAAATCTATGAAATTAGAGAATTTACTACAAAACAAATTCCACCACAAAACCACCATGAATTTGTGAAAAATCTAAATCCACCACAAAATCATCTAATTTTGAATCCTCTAAACCAGGGGTGCTCAAGTTCGGTCCTCGAGAGCTACCTTCCTCATACTCTTAGTTGTCTCCCTGCTCCAACACACCTGAATCTAATGAAAGGCTCATTAAAAGCCTGCTAACGAGTCTTTCATTGGATTCAGGTGTGTTGGAGCAGGGAGACAACTAAGAGTATCAGGAAGGTGGCTCTCGAGGACCGAACTTGAGCACCCCTGCTCTAAACAGTCACCAAATCCCCTGCAAAATTGCTGAGATTCTGCCGCAAAATTAGGGAATAACCCTGTTGTGCCTGATTTGTGGACGTTAATGCTTAACGCGTCGCTGGTAATATGGCTATTTGTGACCGTAATCCAGCATTAACGTCCACAAATCATCAGACACAAGGGGGTTATTCCCATTCTCATCCAATCCCATTATTTTTCTGTAAGTAATTTGGTCTGCGAATTGTTGTGAAAGGGTCTAGTCAGCTTGTCAAAGCTTACTATAGCAACAGTGTCTTCATGCCAAACTGGAAATTCTGTGAGCAGACCCACAGATTTCTTCATCTTGTCAGCTGCATTGAGTTAATTCCATGGTAAATCCATCAATCAATCCAGTTAAGTCCATTAAATCCACCCATTTCAGCATCATCGTCACTGCACTAGTGTCTGTCGGTGTCAGCTGATAGCGCCATTATTGACACCTGCCCAGCAACGCGGTCAGGGCGCGGAGTTATATATTTAATATGAAACGGTCAAATATTTTGTCACCGTTTGCTCTATATTTTATGGTCTGAAATCTCACACAATTAACTAATCAGATTCGTGGAACAAATGTAACTGGATGAGATAAAATCATAGCTATTTCATCCCATAATATTCAGTTTTTGAAGTAGACTAGTAAATAGGTGATGACCCTGCGGCAAAACTTTTGTTTTTAAATTTCATGTGTTTGTATGTATATATACAGTGAGGAAAATAAGTGTTTGAACACCCTGCGATTTTGCAAGTTCTCCCACTTAGAAATCATGGAGGGGTCTGAAATTTTCATTGTAGGTGCATGTCCACTGTGAGAGACATAATCTAAAAAAAAAAAAAAATCCAGAAATCACAATATATGATTTTTTAATAATTTATTTGTGTGTTACTGCTGCAAATAAGTATTTGAACACCTGTGAAAATCAATGTTAATATTTGGTACAGTAGCCTTTGTTTGCAATTATAGAGGTCAAATGTTTCCTGTAGTTTTTCACCAAGTTTTCACACACTGCAGCAGGGATTTTGGTCCACTCCTCCATACAGATCTTCTCTAGATCTTTCAGGTTTGGAGTTTCAGCTCCCTCCAAAGATTTTCTATTGAGTTCAGGTCTGGAGACTGGCCAGGCCACTCTAGGACCTTGAAATGCTTCTTATGGAGCCCCTCCTTAGTTGCCCTGGCTGAGTGTTTGGGGTCATTGTTATGCTGAAGACCCAGCCATGACCCATCTTCAGTGCTCTTACCAGGGCTGTGAAAAGTCCGCGGATCCACAGGATTCCACGGATTTCATCATGGGAGGGGGGGTGTTAGTGATGTACTCTTTATTCGTGAACATCACTGAGTTTTTAAAATGCTTTTCACAAAGCGTTCTCTTTTTTTACGACATCTTGTAAGTTTTATAAGTCAGCGGACACTGATCTGTGTGTTACAGATACAAATCAGTTTCCTCCGATCCGCGGAGTTTCGCGGAGGAAAAATGCCACTCAAAGCGTAGCTGTTACGACAGTTGTAGTAAAGCAGGACTGAGTGGTTGCTGCGGCAACGCTGTGTGGCTCCTGCCCGCAGCTTAAGCTAAACTTAGCATGTGGACATCCCAAACTTTTAGAGCTTTCAAGTTTTTAAGAGAAGAATTGTGCAGCATGTCTGTGTCACGGAGCGACGTCGCACAGAGAGAAGATGGCGAGAAAGACAGTTTGAAAAAGTCTGATAAGGACAAGAATCCGTGGAATTGTTGCTGGCTTCATCAACACACCTGAAAGATAAAAGAAACGGGAAAAGTGAAGTGTGCCCTCTCAGGAAAACACGGTAAGAATTTTTCTCTCCCTGGAAAATAAACATTCTGCTGTTCAAACAGGATTTTAGACAAGATTATGTGACTTTTTTCATTGTAAAAAAGACATTGCGGTTTTAAATGGATTTAGGCTGCATGAATTTACACAAGAATATAAGTGACTTTTTGCTGTAAGGTATGTTATTGATATTTTACCATGATTTTCCAAATATTCTCCAAACTTTAGCTGTGGTTTTTGAAATGCTGTAACAGTCTTTTCAGTCTTCATAAATTTCATGTAGTTTAATTGTTCTGAGTTGATGCATAATTTGGTTTACAATTAAAAGGAAAATCATTCCAGGTCCTACTTCCACGTCGTATTCTGTTATTTCATCATTGACAGGTCAAATAAAAGGTTGAATATAGGATCATTTAAATATCCACTAATTTTGAGATTTGTTCTTCCAGGAGATGCTGAAAAAGTATCATTAGATAAAAATTTAATTCTAAGGCCCGACAGGGCCCTAGACCCGGGGCCCTAGAGCTGCCCCCCCCCCTCCCCCCCCAGACCCCCTGCAAATTTTCCTCGGATTTCCCAATTTTCATTTCACAGCCCTGTCTTACTGAGGGAAGGAGGTTGTTTGCCAAAATCTCACAATACATGACCCCATCCATCCTCCCTTCAATACGGTGCAGTCGTCCTGTCCCCTTTGCAGAAGAGCAGCCCCAGAGTATGATGTTTCCACCCCCATGGTTCATGGTTGGGATGGTTTTCTTGGGGTTGTTCTCATCCTCTAAACATGGTAAGTGGAGTTGATTCCAAAAAGCTCTATTCTGATCTCATCTGACCACATGACCTTCTCCCATGCCTCCTCTGGATCATCCAGATGGTCACTGGTGAACGTCAAATGGGCCTGGACATGTGCTGGCTTGAGGACCTTGCTGCCCTGCAGGATTTTAAACCATGACAGCATCATGTGTTACTAATGTAATCTTTCTGACTGTGGTCCCAGCTCTCTTCAGGTCATTGACCAGGTCCTCCTGTGTAGTTCTGATCTTTCTCAGAATCATCCTTACCCCACAAAGTGAGATCTTGCATGGAATCCCAGACCGAGGGAGATTGACAGTCATCTTGTGTTTCGTCCACTTTCTAATAAATAATCATAACAGTTGTTGTCTTCTACCAAGCTGCTTGCCTGTTGTCCTGTAGTCCATCCCAGCCTTGTGTAGATCTACAGTTTTGTCCCTGGTGTCCTTAGACAGCTCTTTGGTCTTGGCTATGGTGGACAGGTTGGAGTGTGATTGATTGAGTGTATGAACAGGTGTCTTTTATACAGGTAACAAGTTCAAACAGGTGCAGTTAATACAGGTAAAGAGTGCAGAATAAGAGGGCTTCTTAAAGAAAAATTAACACGTCTGTGTGAGCCAGAATTCTTGCTGGTTGGTAGGTGTTCAAATACTTATTTGCAGCAGTAACACACAAATAAATTATTAAAAAAATCATACATTGTGAATTCCGGATTTTTTTTTTTTTTTTTTTTTTTTTTTTTTTTTTAGATTATTTTTTTTTTTTAGATTATATCTGTCACAGTGGACATGCACCTAAGATGAAAATTTCAGACCCCTCCATGATTTCTAAGTGGGAGAACTTGCAAAACCGCAGGGTGTTCAAATACTTATTTTCCTCACTGTATGTATGTATATATATATATATATATATATATATATATATATATATATATATTCTTGAAGAAGATAAGTAAATGTAAGCTAATGATTCTGCATCCAAATTCACAGTAGCGACTGAGGATGAACGGTGGCTGTTAACCCGTAACCTGCTGTCAGCTGCAGGTTATCTGTTGATCCCAAACAAATGTTTTCAGCTGATGGCTGAGCTGCTGCAGGATTCTGCTGCTTGAGCAACAAAAATATAAATAATTACATCTGAAACTGCTCATGTTCAGACTGACAGAGAGTATTTTTGATTTGAATTTTGAGGAGTTGCCAGATGTAACTTTTGGTGGTTCGTATGGATACCCCTCCCCCTATGTAAGATTAATTTAACTTTACATAATACTTTGAAATACAGATTTATTGTCTTTGTAAGCTGTTTTGAAAGTAATAACTATGTAAATCTTGATGCTGAGTAGCCTAAAGGCCTGTTCACACCGCACTTAACGAAGGGCAGCAAAGCCCTAATGAAACAAGAAATCTTTCATTGACTTTCGTTGGCATTGTTTAACCTTCGCGCAGCTTCGTTGGGATTTTTAAACTGTTGAAAAATTTGAACGAATGCCATCAAAAACCTCAATTTGTCCGTATTTGCTTAGTTTTTGTAACGTTAGTGTTGAGTTTGACTTCGTTCAACCAGCTGAATGTTTTCACACAGTACAAAAGCCGGTTTGTAGGTGCTTTTGCGGAGGAACTGCAGCTCCTCCGCGGTGATGCTGGTGTGGGGCTACGTGCGATGTGGCGAGTGCTGCCGGTCCTGTCGTGGTGCTGGCCAGCCAGGAAGAACTTGTCGGCCTCTCTGCCACCGCATGACAGCCCGTGATCGTGGGGGAGCAGAGGAGGAGGGGTGAAAAGATTTTCATTTAACCCTTTAACATTATCACATTTTTCAGTAGAACGTTGTAGATGATATGCTCTACCAAACATGTACAAGTACATGTGCATTTTGGGTGTACAGACAGCGATTAGAGCTTTGGTATTTGAGAAATTTGAGAAATATTTGGCATGTTTGCAGTGTTTGCCACGGCCTCCCCAATCTGAACCCGCGTGGTGTTCAGTTGTTGGACTTCTGTGCTAGTCACAGTTTGTCCATCACAAATACCATGTTCAAGCACAAGGGTGTCCATAAGTGCACGTGGCACCAGGACACCCTGAGCCGGAGGTCGATGATCGACTTTGTAGTCGTATCATCTGACCTTCAGCCACGTGTCTCGGACACTCGAGTAAAGAGAGGGGCAGAGCTGTCGACCGATCACCACCTGGTCGTGAGTTGGATCCGCTGGGAGGGGAGGAAGCCGGTCAGACCTGGCAGGCCCAAACGTATCGTGAGGGTCTGCTGGGAACGACTGGCGGAACCCTCTGTCAGGGAGGTCTTCAACTCCCACCTCCGGGAGAGCTTCTCACAGATCCCGGGGGAGGTCCGAGTGGACCATGTTCTCCACCTCCATTGTTGATGCGGCCGCTCGTAGCTGTGGTCGCAAGGTCTCTGGTGCCTGTCGCGGGGCAATCCCCGAACCCGGTGGTGGACACCGGAAATAAGGGATGCCGTCAAGCTGAAGAAGGAGTCCTACTTATCTTTGTTGGTAGGTGGGACCCCAGAGGCAGCTGACAGGTACCGGCAGGCCAAGCATGCCGCAGCCCGTGTGGTTGCAGAGGCAAAAACTCGGGTCTGGGAGGAGTTCGGGGAGGCTATGGAGGAGGACTATCGGTCAGCCTCGAAGAAATTCTGGCAAACCATCCGACGCCTCAGGAGGCAGAATCAGCTCTCCACTGGCACTGTTTACGGTGCGGGTGGGGAGCTGTTGACCCTGACTGGGGATGTTGTTGGGCGGTGGAAGGAGTACTTCGAGGATCTCCTCAATCCCATCGTCACGTCTTCCGAAGATGAAGCAGAGACGGGGGACCCAGAGGCGGACTCATCCATTACCCAGGCAGAAGTCACCGAGGTGGTTAGTAAACTCCTCGGTGGCAAAGCTCCTGGGCTGGATGAAATCCGTCCTGAGTACCTTAAGTCTCTGGATGTTGTGGGACTGTCTTGGCTGACACACCTCTGCAACATCACGTGGCGATCGGGGACAGTGCCTCTGGATTGGCAGACCGGGGTGGTGGTCCCTCTGTTTAAGAAGGGGGACCGGAGGGTGTGTTCCAACTATAGGGGGATCACACTCCTCATCCTCCCCAGTAAGGTCTATTCCAGAGTACTGGAGAGGAGAATTCGACCGATGGTCGAACCTCGGATTCAGGAGGAGCAGTGTGGTTTTCGTCCTGGTCGCAGCACACTGGACCAGCTCTACACGCTCCATCGGGTACTCGAGGGTTCATGGGAGTTCGCCCAACCAGTCCACATGTGTTTTGTGGATCTGGAGAAGGCGTTCGACTGTGTCCCTCGGTGCACCCTTTGGGGAGTGCTCCGGGAGTACGGGGTCCGGGGTCCTTTGCTAAGGGCTATCCGGTCCCTGTACGACCGCAGCAGGAGCTTGGTTCGCATTGCCGGTAGTAAGTCAAACCTGTTTCCAGTGCACGTTGGCCTCCGCCAGGGCTGCCCTTTGTCACCGGTTCTGTTCATTATTTTTATGGACAGAATTTCTAGGCGCAGCCAGGGTGTAGAGGGGGTCTGGTTTGGGAACCACAGAATCTCGTCTCTGCTGTTTGCGGACGATGTGGTTCTGTTGGCTTCGTCAAATCAGGACCTTCAGCGTGCACTGGGGCGGTTTGCAGCCGAGTGTGAGGCGTCCAGGATGAAGATCAGCACCTCCAAATCCGAGGCCATGGTTCTCGACCAGAAAAAGGTGCTTTGCCCTCTTCAGGTCGGTGGAGTGTCCTTGCCTCAAGTGGAGGAGTTTAAGTATCTCGGGGTCTTGTTCACGAGTGAGGGACGGATGGAGCGTGAGATCGATAGATCGATCGGTGCAGCGTCTGCAGTGATGCGGTCGCTGTATCGGTCCGTCGTGGTGGAGAGCTGAGTAAGGGGGCAAAGCTCTCGATTTACCGATCGATCTATGTTCAGATCCTCACCTATGGTCATGAGATTTGGCTCATGACCGAAAGAACGAGATCGCGGGTACAAGCGGCCGAGATGAGTTTCCTCTGCAGGGTGGCTGGGCGCTCCCTTAGAGATAGGGTGAGGAGCTCGGTCACTCGGGAGGAGCTCGGAGTCGAGCCGCTGCTCCTCCACGTCGAAAGGAGTCAGTTGAGGTGGCTCGGGCATCTTTTCCGGATGCCCCCTGGACGCCTCGCTGGAGAGGTGTTCCGGGCACGTCCCATTGGGAGGAGGCCCCGGAGAAGACCCAGGACACGCTGGAGGGACTACATCTCTCGGCTGACTTGGGAACACCTTGGGGTTCCCCCGGAGGAGCTGGGGGAGGTGTGTGTGGATCGGGAGGTCTGGGCGGCTTTGCTTGAGCTGCTGCCCCCGCGACCCGACTCCGGATAAAGCGGAAGAAAATGGATGGATGGATGTTTGCAGTGTGTAGAATTTTGGTGGCGTAGTGTGTGTGGTGTGGTGTTTTTTTTTTTTTTGTAAAAAACAGGCGTCTTATGAATGTTGTACAAGCGCTTCAGTTTGTTTCTTTTTTTTAATTGGAGCAAGACTGAGCGCAGCGTGTCATCAGACAGTGAGGATTCTGGCGATGGAGATGATCCCTCTTTTGTTCGGAATGAGGAACCAGAGCAGGTGGATCCACAGACGTGTGCACAGATTTCCACAGTGGGTTGGATCGTGCGCTTCTGTTTGCAGCTTCTCCAGGACTTAGGCGCTACAGAGTTCCTTCCCAGCGCCGAGTCCTGGAACGCAGAGATGCAGACACACACTGCTCCAGCAGTGGCTCCAGGCACATTTTGTTTAAAGCGAGGAGATCAACGTTCTCTTCGGTTTCTTTTTTTTTTCTCTTTCGTTTTTCAAAGTTATTAAGCTGTAGCTATATGTTTAATTATTTCAAAGTGAGTTGCCTCTTATTGTATTCTGATTTATTTATACCAAAAAATATGGGGAGTCTAATCAGCCTACATTGTTCTGTTAAGTTTATATCAGTTTTCCTGCACATGTCCAGGTATTTTTTTCCTTCTTTATAAGTTTTAAAACACAATAAATAAAATGTTCACACTTTTCTTTATAGCAGTTCTGTAATTTCAGAAATGCAACAGAAAACAACCACAAATCAGAAAAAGTTGGGACTATATGTCAAATGAAGATAAAAATAAAAATGTTGCACTATTCCTGGTTTCTCTGCTCACAGAAGTCAAATGTTCTTCCGGAGTTGTGTAATCATACTACGATAGTAGAATATAAAGAAGGGAAAAAAAGAAAAAAAATAGACAATATAATCGTCAATCGCAATTATTTGCCTGACAATTAATCGTCTCCAGAAATTCCTAATCGTGACAGCCCTAGTTACTACATGTACAGAAGGGCTGGATTGTCATTCCTACACTCATATTGTTATGTTTAATACAAAATAATAAGCGCACTCAGCAGCTGCTGCACTGCTGCTCATGCTGCATTCAAGTACCGTCGGAAATTACACAACTTTTTTGTTGTTTCAAATTCAACAGTTGCTTGTGGCAAAATAATTAATTATATCCGCACAAAAGATTAATTCTGGCCTATGTAAGGTGCCTGAGCCCATTGAAGCTGACCCCCCCCCACCCCCCCACCCCAAGATAAAAAACAATCCAAGCAAGCAGGCTGAGTTTGACCTGTAATTTCCAACAGTACATGAAGCAGCAGCAGCCTCAGCTGCTCCAACAAAGTCATATTAAACAATAACGTTACAAAAACTACACAAACAATTAAAAAACGTCAAGAACGACAGCAAAACGAAACACAGACGAATTGAGGTTTTCGTTGCCCTTCGTTCAAATTTTTCAACAGTTTAAAAATCCCGACGAAGTTCCAGTTGCAGGAACAAAGGTGCGCGAAGGTTAAACGATGCCAACGAAAGTCCAGATTTCTTGTTTCGTCAGGGCTTCGTCACCCTTCGTTAAGTGCCGTGTGACTGGGCCTTAAAGCAGCAATTCGTTTTGAAGATATTAATTCCGACCGGACTCTGTCTCAACAGAGAGCCGCACAGCGTTTGGAGCTGTACCAACGGAACAGAGGATGATTCTCCTTTCTTGACTGCAACAAGACAAGAGTCCCATTTAGTGACTTTAATCCACACAGAAGTGACTCATGATTGACATATTTTAATGGCTTTGAGAGGGGTTAAGAAGCGGACTTGCTGCTTCTGAAGAGCAGCAAATCAAAGAACCAACGAGCTAGCAGATTGAAATGTTGCTTCATTGGTTTACACACTTCAAAGTGGAGTCGCGCTGCAGAAGCGGTTGATTACAGAGCTGCTGCAGGGTCTGTAATCAACTTGGAGAAACGATCATTTTCCCGACAAACACCCTCAAAAACAGTGGCCACTCTGAAGCACAGATAAGTGAATTGTTAAAGTAGACCTGCATTGAAATAAATGCATTCAGCTCTTTGGACCAAAAAATGACATATTTACGCATAAGATCCTTCTGAATGTAGTAAAGTAAATCTGCAAGCCCAGATCTGTCATTCAATGGAGAAATCTTCATTTAAAAATTAGAAATTTACAGCTAACATTTAGCCCTCCGCAAAACTGTCATCACATCCGGGACGCTGCCGAGACGTCAGGGAAAAGACCCATCCCAGCATGCATTGCGCACGCCAACTGTAATTTACGTCAGTTTGCATCTGCACCTTTTTCTTGTCTTATACGGAAGGATCTACTTTTTTTAAAACTTCATATTGTCTTGCGGCACGTTTGGTGAGTACACATTTCTTTTATTTGTGCTAGAAAATTATTTTGGGGGACTTTTTCATACGCCCGTTTGACTGAGTGGTGTTGCATTGAAAATCTACTGTCTTTCACCTCCGGGGTTACCGTCGTGGGGTACGGAGGCGGGACCCGCAAAGAATCCAAGTCATTAAAAAGATATAAACCTCTCTCAGCGGCTACGGAGCTCTGCAGCTCCAATTACCGAGACGTGCGCTGCGGAAAGTCTGTCCTTGCAGCAACAGGTGTCACCGGCCGCTCCGCATCAAAACAGCGAGCGTAGTCTCTGGACTAGTGCCAAGTTGGCTGCACCTCCATTCAGTAGACAGGGAGGTGGTGCCGGCTGCACAACAGACACGGGGGCGATGTGAGTGGCCCACTTCATCGTTTATCGAGCATGCAGACTCAATAAGCGCAGCGGAGACAGAGAGCGAGGCGTCGGGGAAGAACATCGCCCGCTGTCTATGTCGCCGCTGATCTGAGCATGTAGAGCTGTATCTCACATTCATTGCAGCTTACTTTTGGATGCTGAAACCAGGATGTGTATAACAGTAACATTACTAACAGATAAAATCAATTTCAATGCGGGATCGGACTGAAGGCGGGAGCGCTCCGTCTTCTGCTGGACGTCACTGCAATGACCCGGATGTACAAATAGTTTTCGCTGAGGGCCAAATTTTAGCTGCAAATTTGTCATTTTTAAATGAAGATTTCTCTGCTGAATTACAAATTTGGCCTTGCAGATTTACTTTACTGCATTCATAAGGGTCTTATAAATACATATCAGCTATTTCTTTCTGAGATCTGACCACATTTATTTCAGTGCAGGTCTCCTTTAAGTAAAAAGAGTATTGATATCGGTAGATAGAATCAATTATTAACGATACCCAAAAAGAACCGGTTCTCGATACCCAACCCTAATTTTCACTTCCCCTTATATCAATACATTTCAAATGTCCCTGTGGTCACTACAACCGCCACTCCTGTAGATGTTGCAGTAGAGACAGGAGGCTGGTTTCTTCCCTGTACATTAGAGCAGCGCCCTCATCTGTTCGAGCTGATGTGTAGACGTACTTTGGTGTAAAAACCAAAACTGGAAGTAATGATGTAGATAAAACAAATACAGTCCAAAAGATCTGGCAAAATCTAAAAAAATGGTCAAGCAAACGTGGTGGAGCAGTGTGGCCTTCTGCTAAACTGAGTTTAAGCTTCACTTCAGCTTGTGAGATTTGATTTTACAGTGCGTCTAGAAAGTATTCACGGCACTTCATTTTTTCAAGATATTATGTGACAGCCTTATTCCAAAATCACATGTACATAAGTATTCACAGCTTTTGTTCAATACTTTGTTGATGCACCTTTGGCAGCAATTACAGCCTCAAATCTTCTTGAACATGATGCCACAAGCTTGGTGCACCTATCTTTGGGGAGTTTGGTCCATTCCTCTTTGCAGCACCACTCAAGCTCCATCAGGTTGGATGGAGAGCATCCGTCCTTTGATGGATTGCTCCTGACTAAGGTCCTTCTCCCCCAATCGTTCAGTTTAGACTGGCGGCCAGCTCTAGGAAGAGTCCTGGTGGATCTGAACTTCTTCCATTTACAGATGATGGAGGCCACTGTGCTCATTGGGACCTTCAAAGCAGCAGAAATGTCTCTTCCCTTCCTCAGATTTGTGCCTCCAGACAATCCTGTCTCTGAGGTCTACAGACAGTTCCTTTGACTTCATGCTTCGTTTGTGCTCTGACTGTCAACTGTGGGAACTTATATGTAGACTAGGGATGGTATTGATAAGATTTTATCTCTCTGCCATTATCGATTCTGCTTATCGATCCGATTCCTTATCGATTCCCTTATCGATACCTCTTGTCAATTTTCTGTGTACTAAAAGTAGGCTGTACAGGTTTTCTATGTCAACATTTTAAATTGGTCACTGGTTCCTTTATCTCTGGATATAAATAAATATAAATAAAATCTGTAGTTTTTGTCAAAAGCTTTTCCTTTCAGACATTTTGGCATGAATGTCTCTCCGTACCTCTGAGCTGAGCTCAGCCGGCTGCTGCAAGTCAGCGCAGGATGTCTCATTTTGGCAGTAAAAAAAAATGTTTTGATCGATTGCAGTTTGTTTGTAATTACGTTTGGAAAGAGGTGTCATTTGATTTAAACGCCGTTTCGCGTTGAAGTTATTAATTCCGACTGAACTCTATCATTCTAACTTGACTCAGCAGAGAGCCGCGCAGCGTTTGGAGCTGTGTGAATAGAACGGAAGATAATTCTTGTTTGTTTCTCGCAACAAGACAGGAGTCCCAGTTAGTAACTTTAATCTGCACAAAAGTGACTCACTCATGAATAACAATAAATTTAAAAACAGCTTTATGCTAACTTTAACATTGAAAACGCCATAGACATGCTAACGCGTCAGTATCGGTCCCGTTTTTAAGTTATAAAATACATCTATGAACTGTTTCAGAAGATAAAAAAGGTAAATAATACTCAAAGACATATGCTCTTTAGGATTTTAGCGGAGACAAAATTAAGATAAAGCGAAATCAAACAATGAATCAACGAAGCAGCAAATCAAAGCACTGCTTTGATCTGTGAATCACTGCTTCGATTGGTTCAAGGTTCAAAGCAAAGCCGCGTTGCAGAAAAGTTGATTACAGACGCGCTGCAGGGTCTGTAATCAATGTAGAGAAATGATCATTTTCCTGACAAACACCCCAAAAACAACGGCCGCTCTGAAGGACCGATAAGGGAATTGTAGCAAAAAGGTTGTTGTGGATCAAATCTTTTCTTAATGATACCCGAAAGAAACCGGTTCTCAATACCCATCCCTAATGTAGACAGGTGTGTGTCTTTCCAAATCATCTCTAATCAACTGAATTTACCCCAGGTGGACTCCAATGAATTAAATATAATTTATTTCAATTTATTTCATTTATATAGCGCCAAATCATAAAGTTGCCTCAAGGCACTTCACACAACTAAGGTCTAACCAAGTAAGCAGTAGAAACATCTCAAGGATGATCAGTGGAAACAGGAGTCAGCAAAGACTGAATACTTATGGATATGTGATTTGTTAGTTTTTTTTTAATACATTTGCAAAAATTTAAAAACTTTTTTCTGTAGTCATTATGGGGTATGGCATTTTAGTGTCAATTACTTGAATGTTTTTATATTTGTATGCATTGTTTTTTATTGTTTATATTATGTAAAGCACTTTGTGACCTTGGTCTGAGAAAAGTACTATATAAATAAAGCTTACTTACTTACTTACTATTGTGTGTAGAATTTAGAGGAAAAAAATTAATTTCATCCATTTTGGAATAAGGCTATAACATAACAAAATGTGGAAAAAGTGAAGCTCTGTGAATACTTTATGGATGCTCTGTAAATCTCAAGTAATTGGGCATGTCAGTATTCAGTCAGTTTATTTCAAGAACAGGATTCATAAAAATAAAATAAGAATAAATAAAAGTAAAGTATAATAAATAATAAACATGCAACCGCG
The DNA here is from genome assembly GCF_902500255.1 of Thalassophryne amazonica. Taxonomy (NCBI): domain Eukaryota; kingdom Metazoa; phylum Chordata; class Actinopteri; order Batrachoidiformes; family Batrachoididae; genus Thalassophryne; species Thalassophryne amazonica. Next base: position 131,567,438 of record NC_047107.1, read on the forward strand.
ACCCAGACCCAGGTAAGTGGTTGAAAATGAATGATTGATTGAATGAATGAATACACACACGTATATACACACACCACGAAATAAAATATTGTAAAACGATAGCAATCCTGCTTAAAATAAACATGGCGAGGGGTCATGAGCACCTCAGGAGGCCAACAAAAATATATGGCTCTCACGATATTTGTATTTAAAACATTAAAAGACTACTTTCTCCACACTGGAGTGATCTGGCACATTAGAATTCACACTTTCCACAAATGCATTTTTGCTCTATAACATTTTTTTTATTAAAGCTTGACACATTTTTTCTCATCAGTTCACCAAAATATGGTCATGACGAAAAAAACCCTGGTCTTTGAGGAATCACTGTCTACACACTGAATTCTTTCATAACATATAAACTGCTTAACTTTCTGTTTCTAAGCATTTAGTTGAAGGTGTTTCAGGGACTAGTTTTGTGTTGCTGCTAATCTTGATTCTCTGGTTTTCATATTAATGGTCTCTTTGACTAGACATGGAACAGTAGGGACCTCTAGTGGTCACCAGGTCCCTGCAATTAGCAACAAGGCTGCACAAACACCTTTTATGTTCCATCACTGCATGTCAGAATATACCAACATGTGCTGAAACAGGAGGATTTCTGGTCCTCAGCTGGATTTGTCAGAACCCTAAATGTCAAGCTGACATGCAGTCGTTTTTACGGAGCCACCAGTGGGAGTTTGGTGGTGCTACTTTTTGACTGACTGTTAATCCTGTGCTTTGTCCTGCTAATTGCAGGGTTAAAAGTCACTATTGTCCTTGAAACAAGTCATCATCATCCTCATCATTGTGTGGTTCTTCCTGTTTTATTTCACAGTAAATTCATAGTTTGGCGTTGGTGTTTTTTTTTGTTTGTTTGTTTTGTTTGATAAATCTGTAAATTTGTAAACATCACTTTTTGACTTTGACTTGTATTTTATTATTTCTGTCATTTTATAGACTTTTGTGATGGATTTTAATATGAGAGGTTTGTCACTGTTTTCTGTTTTGTGATTGTCTCCCAGGCTGTGCGATGGGAGTTTTTCCTCCAGGTGGAGCTGAAGAACAACACAAAAAGCTGAAGACACACTAACAGACCAAAACGCGCTTTCGCACCCTGTGGTGGATTTTTTTGTTTCCTTTTTTTTTTCCTCCCTTAAATCTTGGGGCCAGACACTGCCGTCCCACGCTGCATTGCTTCGTCGCTGCCGTCCACCATGTCGGACGCCCCAGAGGCTGCACCCCCCAGCCCCCCTCCCCTCACCAACCCGCCCCCACCTGAGGTGACAAACCCATCCAAACCTGGCAGGTAAGCAGCAGCACCTCAAAGTGATATTTTTTTAGGGCCCTGTCACACCATGATGATTTAGCCAGTGTATGCTGACAGCCCCATTTCCACCGAGCGGTTCAGGTTGGTACTGTATGGTTAAGTCTAGGGATGGGTATTGATAAGATTTTATCTATCGATGCCATTATAGATTCCACTTAAAATCTGATTCTTTATCGATTCCCTTATCAATACCACTTGTGAATTTTCTGTGCACTAAAAGTAGGCTTTACAGGGTTTCTCTGTCAACAACATTTTATTGAGTCATAAAGTAAATAAATACAAAATTGGGCAGCGCAGTCTCATTTAAGGGTGGGCGCTAAAGGGGTAAAATATGATGCATATGACGTAATTTCTCTACTTCTGGGGGACAAACTTCAGTGGGGTTTTTGGGAAAATTGCATGCAAACAAAGTGGAAAAGTAAAAAAGTGACGATGCGGTGGGAAAGTGGACATGTGGTTTGTTTATGTCGTGGAGCACAAACATGTCGAGACGGTTTTGCAGGCGAGAGAACAGAGCTACTCTGGTTAGCTGTGTAGGCTAACACTTAGCGACACGACCTCTCACATCTGCCTCGTCTTTTCTTTTTTGCCACTGCTTCTGTGATTGCAGCCGAAAAGAAAACACTACATCATTTATCTGTGTGAGGTTATGCTGTGTATATATTGTACAACAGAGCGGAGGTCAACATAACTGGTCAGATCCTGCAATATCACACCAAGGGTTCAAACGAGACTGTAGTGCCTTATTGGTCACTGGATCCTTGATCTCTGGACATAAATAGAAATAAAATCTGTAGGTATGTGCATCTGGTAAAGATGCCCCCTGGGCACCTCCCTAGGGAGGTGTTCCAGGCATGTCCATCTGGGAGGAGACCCAGAGGAAGACCCAGAACTAGGTGGAGAGATTATATCTCCACACTGGCCTGGGACCGCCTTGGGATCCCCCAGTCAGGTGGTCAATGTGGCATGGGAAAGGGAAGTCTGGGGTCCCTTGCTGGAGCTGTTGCCCCCGCTACCTGATCCCGGATAAGTGGCTGAAGATGAGCTAGTGTAGTTTTTGTCAAAAGCATTTCCTTTCAGGTATTACTGAGACAAATGTAAGTCCATAGACCTGAGCTGAGCTCTTTCAGCTGCCTGTGCTGCCCGTCAGGATGTAATTCAGAAAGAACGGAGGATGTCCCATTTTGGGAGGAAAAAAAAAAAAAACAGTTTTAGTCTGTTGCAGTTTGTTGTCTGTATTATGTTTGGAAAGAGGTATCATTTGATTTAAAACTGCAATTTGTTTTGAAGTTATTCATTCTGAGCGGACTCTGTCTCAGCAGAGAGTGGCGCAGCATTTGGAGCTGTGCACTTAGTCCCACAAAACAGGAACAGAGAACGATTCTTGTTTCTTGCCCGTAACAAGACAAGAGTCCCAGTTAGTGACTTTAATCCAAACAAAAGTGACTCACGATTGACATAGTTTAATGGCTTTGAGAGGGGTTAAGAAGTGAATTTGCCACTTCTGAAGAGCAGCGAATCAAAGAACCAACGAGCCAGCGGATCGAAGCACTGCTTCATTAGTTCACGCTTCAAAGTGGAGTTGTGCTGCAGAAGTGGTTGATTACAGAACCGCTGCAGGGTCTGTAATCAACATAGAGAAATGAACATTTTCCTGACAAACACCCTCAAAAACAACGGTCGCTCTGAAGGACAGATAAGGGAATCGTTAAGCAAAAAGACTGTTGATATTGGTGGATCGAATCAATTCTTAACGATACCCGAAAAGAACCGGTTCTCGATTGCATCAATGTACAGGAATGATAATGTTCTCGATACACACCCTCAAAAACAACGGCCACTCCAGCGTATTGAGAACTGAAGGACCAATAAGGGAATCGCTAAGCAAAAATGCTATTGATGTCAGTGGATCAAATAATTTCATAGCAATTCTTAACAGGAACTGGTTTTTGATACCCAATCCTAGTTAAGTCTGGCTTGGTTTGTGTTTTCACCACTGACGGGACACGTAAATATTGACGAGCACGTTGTCGAGATCGCGTATGCTGTCACGGGGCCTCTCCCCTCCACACGGAGGCCAAACAGAGTTATTTATTTTTTATTTTATTTTTGTCTTAGTGGATCGTTGGATCTACGAGGTCTGTTAGAAAAGTATCCGACCTTTTTATTTTTTGCAAAAACCTGATGGATTTGAATCACGTGTGCTTGCATGAGCCAAACTTGAACCTTCGTGCGCATACGTGAATTTTTTCACGCCTGTCGATTGCGTCATTTGCTGGTAAGCAGCCTTTGTGTGAGGACGGGTGTTGTCTCTTGTCTGATTTTTATTTCAAGGAAAATGGCGGAACGACTGGAGCAGCGCAACTGCATCAAATTTTGCCAGAAAGTGGGCGACAGCCAGGTGGAAACCATTCGGAAGATTCAGACGGCTTTTGGTGACGATGCTTTGGGCATCACACAGATTAAGGAGCGGTACAGCCGGTTTAAAGACGTCCGCACAACGGTGGAGAGCGAGCTGCGCTCCGGTTGGCCATCATCATGCTGAAATGACCAGATCATTTCCAAAGTGAACGCTGTGGTGATGTGGGACCGTCGTGTGACTATCCGAGAAATTGCAGAAGAGGTGGACATCAGCACTTTTTCAGCACATTCCACTGTGACAGAAGATTTGGCCATGAAAAGAGTGGCGGTGAAATTCTTTCCTGAAGCTTCTGACGGCGGAGCAAAAGCGCCTCCGTGTTGAAGTCTCACAGGACATGCTGGACTCCGATACCCACCACTTCCACCATTCGGAAGATTCAGACGGCTTTCGGTGGCTTTTCAGTCGTGTGATTATCCGAGAAATTGTGGAAGAGGTGGGCATGTCACAGCAGGTTGATATAAGACTGACTTTTGATTGTTCAAGTAACTTTTTGGTGCAAGTAATTTTTTTGTTACTAGCACCAGTGCATGTAGGTTAAAAAATGTATTTCGACCCCTGTCGGTTCTGCTTATCAATCCGATTCCTTATCAATTTCCTTATGGATACCTAGTAGTTGTCGACGGTTTCAATAGTCGACATAGTTGTGACTAGTCGACTAGTCGTGGCAGCCCTAATTTCCAGTTGCCTGGATCATTTTTGAGATCAGCAACTGTTCAGTAGGAAGCCTTCAGTGCTGAGTTTAGTGTTTTACATCAGGCAGTTTTTTTGGGCAGCTAAAGCCCCTTTCACACCGGGCCCACTTCGAGTTGTGTCGTGCGGCGTCATGATGACGCCACGTGGATGCTACCCAGTGCCGAGACAATGTAGCTCAACGCCACAGCAGCGTGAGGGACGCATAGGACGAAGCGAACCGGATGCCAAAAATTCACTAATTTCCCTTGGGCAAGATCCTTAAACGCCAAGTTGCTTCCAGTGTGCATGTGAGGCCGCTGGCATCAGTATGTGAATTAATGTGAGGCATTGTTGTAAAGCGCTTTGAGCATCTGTCTGTCACACACACAGGCACAGAGTGGAGGGATCGTCTCAGTGCGATCTCAGACCTCTTTTTGATTTTGTGCACATAAAAAATGTAGAAAATAATCAATCAATCAATCAATTTTTTTTTTATATAGCGCCAAATCACAACAAACAGTTGCCCCAAGGCGCTTTATATTGTAAGGCAAGGCCATACAATAATGATGTAAAACCCCAACGGTCAAAACGACCCCCTGTGAGCAAGCACTTGGCTACAGTGGGAAGGAAAAACTCCCTTTTAACAGGAAGAAACCTCCAGCAGAACCAGGCTCAGGGAGGGGCAGTCTTCTGCTGGGACTGGTTGGGGCTGAGGGAGAGAACCAGGAAAAAGACATGCTGTGGAGGGGAGCAGAGATCGATCACTAATGATTAAATGCAGAGTGGTGCATACAGAGCAAAAAGAGAAAGAAACAGTGCATCATGGGAACCCCCCAGCAGTCTACGTCTATAGCAGCATAACTAAGGGATGGTTCAGGGTCACCTGATCCAGCCCTAACTATAAGCTTTAGCAAAAAGGAAAGTTTTAAGCCTAATCTTAAAAGTAGAGAGGGTGTCTGTCTCCCTGATCTGAATTGGGAGCTGGTTCCACAGGAGAGGAGCCTGAAAGCTGAAGGCTCTGCCTCCCATTCTACTCTTACAAACCCTAGGAACTACAAGTAAGCCTGCAGTCTGAGAGCGAAGCGCTCTATTGGGGTGATATGGTACTACGAGGTCCCTAAGATAAGATGGGACCTGATTATTCAAAACCTTATAAGTAAGAAGAAGAATTTTAAATTCTATTCTAGAATTAACAGGAAGCCAATGAAGAGAGGCCAATATGGGTGAGATATGCTCTCTCCTTGGTCCCTAAGATAAGATGGGACCTGATTATTCAAAACCTTATAAGTAAGAAGAAGAATTTTAAATTCTATTCTAGAATTAACAGGAAGCCAATGAAGAGAGGCCAATATGGGTGAGATATGCTCTCTCCTTCTAGTCCCCGTCAGCACTCTAGCTGCAGCATTTTGAATTAACTGAAGGCTTTTTAGGGAACTTTTAGGACAACCTGATAATAATGAATTACAATAGTCCAGCCTAGAGGAAATAAATGCATGAATTAGTTTTTCAGCATCACTCTGAGACAAGACCTTTCTGATTTTAGAGATATTGCGTAAATGCAAAAAAGCAGTCCTACATATTTGTTTAATATGCGCTTTGAATGACATATCCTGATCAAAAATGACTCCAAGATTTCTCACCGTATTACTAGAGGTCAGGGTAATGCCATCCAGAGTAAGGATCTGGTTAGACACCATGTTTCTAAGATTTGTGGGGCCAAGTACAATAACTTCAGTTTTATCTGAGTTTAAAAGCAGGAAATTAGAGGTCATCCATGTCTTTATGTCTGTAAGACAATCCTGCAGTTTAGCTAATTGGTGTGTGTCCTCTGGCTTCATGGATAGATAAAGCTGGGTATCATCTGCGTAACAATGAAAATTTAAGCAATACCGTCTAATAATACTGCCTAAGGGAAGCATATATAAAGTGAATAAAATTGGTCCTAGCACAGAACCTTGTGGAACTCCATAATTAACTTTAGTCTGTGAAGAAGATTCCCCATTTACATGAACAAATTGTAATCTATTAGACAAATATGATTCAAACCACCGCAGCGCAGTGCCTTTAATACCTATGGCATGCTCTAATCTCTGTAATAAAATTTTATGGTCAACAGTATCAAAAGCAGCACTGAGGTCTAACAGAACAAGCACAGAGATGAGTCCACTGTCCGAGGCCATAAGAAGATCATTTGTAACCTTCACTAATGCTGTTTCTGTACTATGATGAATTCTAAAACCTGACTGAAACTCTTCAAATAGACCATTCCTCTGCAGATGATCAGTTAGCTGTTTTACAACTACCCTTTCAAGAATTTTTGAGAGAAAAGGAAGGTTGGAGATTGGCCTATAATTAGCTAAGATAGCTGGGTCAAGTGATGGCTTTTTAAGTAATGGTTTAATTACTGCCACCTTAAAAGCCTGTGGTACATAGCCAACTAACAAAGATAGATTGATCATATTTAAGATCGAAGCATTAAATAATGGTAGGGCTTCCTTGAGCAGCCTGGTAGGAATGGGGTCTAATAAACATGTTGATGGTTTGGATGAAGTAACTAATGAAAAATTAATGAATATGAATATGAAAAAAAATAATGAATATGAAGTGGCAGTAAATGTAGCACCCCGTAGAGCATAGGTGTCAAACTGATCCAGAAAGGGCCAAGAAAGTGCAGGTTTTCTTTGTAACCACCAGCTTCACCAGGTGATTTCATTGATGAACTCTTCCAACCTTCTCAAAGTGATGTTAACCCTCTGGGGTCCGAGGGCATTTTTTTTTTTTGGGACATTTTCTGGCATAAATGTTTTATTATTGCTGTTAACAGTTCTCCCTGCATCCCACAATCAAGTTTTATGTCTCTATTTTTCAGGACAACCTGTGCTTTCAGAATATATATGTTTTTGTTGTGTTTTATAAGTGTAATAAAGGTTTGCAAGGAAAAAATAAAGTGAAATATAGTTTTCCACACACATTTATTCAAAACACACAGCAAACTATAATAAACAACTGTTTTGACACTTTATAAAGGTAATTTGAGGTATTGTGTGAAAGGCTGTACAACAAAAAGGTTCAAACAATAAACACAAATGCACATTTTGAACAATATATACAAAATGGTCTATGCGTTTTGTTATTTTGATATGGTAAACAGTGCTTTACGCAGAGAAAGCAACAGAGTTATCCAGTAACATTCACATGCAAACTAGTGGAGCAATCCTGTTAGTTACACACTCTTTGTTTGAGCACGTGAGGTTGTCATCAGAGGCTCTCCGTCTGCTCCTGCTTTCACTGATCACTGTGTGTAATGGCGCAGGGTGCACTGAGTATGTACTAATAGTATGTACCCATTCGAGCACCCAGGGGGCTATTCAAACAGGCCAACTAGTAACATATCACTCCTGAAAATGATCTTTGGCTTTTCACGTGAGGTAAATCTGCCCTACGATTGGATTTTGGAAAACCATGTGACGGTGAACCAATTCCGATTGGACACTCACATTGCGCACATCATCACACAGCTTCTATGAGGAGTACAAAGATGGCTGATGGCTGGCTCGAAAGTCTGTGGAGTTAACGTTTCAGCAAAAAAAAAAGTAAGTTTCTATCTCATATCATTAAAAAATTATTTATAATTTAGTATAATTTGGTCTCAACTATTGTATACGACGGCGTTGGCCCCAGAGGGTTAATCAGCGAAATCACCTGAATTAGTTGGTGGTTATAAAGGAAACCTGCCCCCTCTGGGCCCTTTCTGGAATCAGTTTGACACCTGTGCCCTAGAGGCTCCCCTTTGACCATCTTGTATCCCTCAGGAAAACCAATCAGCTGCAGTACATGCAGAACGTGGTGGTGAAGACGCTGTGGAAGCATCAGTTTGCCTGGCCTTTCTACCAGCCTGTGGACGCCATCAAACTGTGCCTGTCGGTGAGTACAGTTCATGTCCTGTCTGACTACAGGGCAGCGTTGCCCCATTTCATGCTGCTGCTGCTCAGTTTTATACTCTGTCCTGTCCAAGAAAGGGCAGAGGGAGAGTTTTGGAATTGAGCCTCAGTGTCTCTGTGTAGTAAGTTTAGTTGGAAGTAATGTCTCCAGTGCCCTCGTCTGATCAAACTCAGTCAGACCTTCCCGTGCGATCCTCGGTCTAAGCGTAACTTCACGATGGATCTATGGCAGCCTAACACTCACAGTTCAACACTGAGTATCATCAGGCCTGGAGTCTTGGCTGAAGAAAAGATGGAGATGAGCAGGTGCTTGTTGCAAGATGAGGTTGTGTCCGTTTAAACCGTTTCCAGGTTTCCATCTCTCGAATTTCATTTTAATTCAATTTATTTGTATCATGCCAAATCACAACTAAGCCCCCCTGACAAGTACACAGGCGACAGTGGTGAGGAAAAACTGTCTGGTGTTTTTTTTTTTTTTTGAGGAAGAAACCTCAAGCAGACTAGAATCAGAGAGGCGACCCACTGCTCAGACCAAACTCATAAATAACAGGTAGAAGAAAACAAAAATCAAACACGTGTTGAACACGAGGAGTCCATGACAGGTCAATCCCAGGTAAGTCTAAAAAGTCTCTACTTCTGGCCGTCATTTTGATTCTGTGTTGCTGCTGTTATTGTGGTACAGTACACACCTCATCCAATCATTTAGCATGCGACTCTAAAACTCCCTGCTCCGAGTCTCAGCAGTAGTACCTCAGACAGAGAGAGAGAAAAAGTGGAATCAGTTGAGAGGAACTAACAGCACCTAAGGCATTAGTTTGGATAAGAATAAATCAAGAGAGTAGCAGAGGGTACTAGTGTGGTCAACGAAGGCTAACTTCAGGTTTTGCTAACAAACCCAGATTTTTGATATGATAAGGCTGAGACCTGCTTTGTTAATAGCACAGTTTAAAGACTAAGAAATCACATGTACGTAAGTATTCACAGTTTTTGTCATGAAGCTCTAAATTTAGCTCAGGTGTTTCCTGTTTCCACTGATCATCCTTGAGATGTTTTGACAGTTTAATTGGAGTCCACCTGGGGTAAATTCAGTTGATTGGACATGATTTGGAAAGACACACCTGTCTACATATGAGGTCCCACAGTTGACAGTCAGACCACAAACCAAGCATGAAGTCAAAGGAATTGTCTGTAGATCTCAGAGACACGATTGTCTGGAGGCACAAATCTGGGGAAGGGGACAGAACCATTTCTGCTGCTTTGAAGGTCCCAATGAGCACAGTGACCTCCATCATCTGTAAATGGAAGAAGTTCAGATCCACCAAGACTCTTCCTAGAACTGGCCACCCATCTAAACTGAGCGATCGGGGAGAAGGACCTTAGTCAGGGAGGTGAACAAGAACCCAATGGTCACTCTGCAGAGCTCCAGCATTCCTCTGTGGAGAGAGGAGCAACTTCCAGAAGGACAACCATCTCTGCAGCAATCCACCAATCAGGCCTGTGTGGTAGAGTGTCCAGACGGAAGCCACTCCTTAGTAAAAGGCACGTGGCAGCCCACCTGGAGTTTGACAAAAGGCACCTGAAGGACTCTCAGACCAAGAGAAACAAAATTCTCTGGTCTGATGAAACAAATATTGAACTCTTTGGCGTCATGTTTGGAGGAAAGCAGGCACCATCTCTATAGTGAAGCATGGTGGCAGCATCATGCTGTGGAGATGTTTTTCAGCAGTAGGAACTGGGAGACTAGTCAGGATTGAGGGAAAGATGAATGCAGCAAAGCACAGAGACATCCTGGAAGAAAACCTGCTCCAGAGCGCTCTTGACCTCAGATGGGGGCGACGGTTCATCTTTCAGCAGTACAATGACCCTAAACACACAGCCAGGATATCAAAGGAGTGTCTTCAGGACAACTCTGTGAATGTCCTTGAGTGGTCCAGCCAGAGTCCAGACCTGAATCTGACTGAACATCTCTGGAGAGATCTGAAAATGTCTGTGCACCAACCCTCCCCATCCAACCTGATGGAGCTTGAGAGGTGCTGCAAAGAGGAATGGACCAAAATGTCCAAAGATAGGTGCACCAAGCTTGTGACATCATATTCAAGAAGACTTGAGGCTGGAATTGCTGCCAAAGGTGCATCAACAAAGTATTGAGCAAAGACTGTGAATACTTTTTGGACATTTGATTTTTTTTTCTCATTTTTATCTGAGGCCAACGGGTATTGAGAAGACCTGGGGTCCGTCCATCTTTCTGTGTACAGCGTAAGTCCAGTCTGTTACTGCCACAGTCTTTAAATTCACAGGGAAAATTCTTGGGACACAGACCATGGACAAGATCAAAGATGGCCAACCTTGATATATTTTAAGAGGTATTTTGAGAGTTTAAAAACTCACATTCTGTGTGAGCCTGTTCCATTTTTTTTTTTTTTTTTTTTTTTGAGTGGCGGGCTTGACAGCCAATTAGAGTAGAGCTGTACAGTGAAATCAGTAGATGGTCTCTCCAACACTGCTTTGTTTTGTGTGTTTATGTAGGTTTCTCGTGAGTGAGAAATAAACAATTCTAAAACTGAAAATGTTGTTTTTAGAACCTAATAATACCTCTGAAGTGATTTAAAAGACATTTAGCAGACGTTTAGTTTTTCTTATTTAATGTTTGAGTGGTGGGGATGACAGCCAATCCGAGTAGAGCTGCACCGTGATGTCACATTCTGGTTGCTAGCTGCAAACTCAGTTGTTGGAGCCAAATAATAACTTAACTTAATAACTGCAAATTATAATGAACACAATACTCATACGACCGAGGGTATTTTATAATTGCATTATATTTTACTTTAAATGGGAACAGAAATGCTTTTTGAGAATTTGTTTGTGCATTCCTTGGTAAAAATGAAGTGTTATTCATACACTTGCAGAATGTTTGAGCACAGTGTAGATAATATTATTTCAATCAAATTTGCTGCTAAATTGACATGTAAATGTCCGTTGGCTGAAGTCAGTGGAGGATACTAACGGTTGTCGTCACTGGTTGGGGTCGTCCTCTGCTGGGGATGAGTGCAGTTTACTGAGCTCACGCACTGAAGTTCTATTAGTCTCGTCAAGAAACAGGTGGAATGTGCCAGAAAGCTGCCCATGTTGGCAAAGCCACAAACGGAGGAAGAAGGGAGACGATATTTCCTTCCACAAGTTAGTGGTTTTGGTTATTCCTGTCACTTTGTCTGTGACATTTGGTTGATAAACAGGTGTATGCATGGATGCCAATTCGCCGTCTTTGGAAAGATTTCCGTCTTTTTGCAAAATCTCGCCGTCTAAAAGAACTAGCAAAACATTAATTTTTATTTCCTCAAATCTGTGAAATGGTATTTTAGTGGAAAAACTCCAAATCGCTGAGAAATTTATCATAAAATAGTGGTGTATTCAGGGTTCTAGCTAGCGCAAACTTGTGTTACGGCCCATTACGCTAAAATTTTGGACCGTTACGCTAATTTTGGACCATTACGATTTTCAGTACAGCGTCTGTAATCAACCATTTCTGCAGCACGACTCCAGTTTGAAGCGTGAATCGAAGCAATGCTTCGATTCAGTGGCTCGTGGCTCTTTGATTCGCTGCTCTTCAGACGCGGTAAGTCCACTTCTTAACCCCGCTGAAAGCCATTAAAATATCAAGAGACACTTTTGTGTGGATTAAAGTCACTTACTGGGACTCTTGTCTTGTTGCAGTCGAGATACGAGCTTCAAACGCTGCGCGGCTCTCTGACTCTGTCTCTCTGAGACAGAGTCCGCTCGGAATTAATAACTTCAAAACGAATCGCCGCTTTAAATAAAATGACACCTCTTACAAATGTTGCAGTACAGACAATAAATTACAGTCGACTAAAACATTTTTTTTCGCCCAAAATGAGACGTTCTGCATTCTTTATAAACCTGACCTACAGCACAGCTGCAAGAGCTCAGCTCATAGGTATGGAAAGACATTCATGCCAAAATGTCTGAAAGGAAATGCTTTTGACAAACCTACAGATTTTGTTTATTTATGTCCAGAGATCAAGGATCCACCATGTAGAGTTTATTATGTCCAGAGTTTAAGGATCCAGTAACCAGTTTCATATTTATTTACCTTAAGACTCAATAAAATGTTGTTCAGTTTCAATTTAATCAGCTTATAAAGCGCCAAATTACAACAAAAGCCGTCTCAAGGCGCGTCACACAGAACAGTTCAACATAAAAAAAAAAAAAAAAAAAAAAAAAAAATCAAATACCTAATTAAAAACAGAAGTAAAAGAATAAAACATAACAAAATAAAAACTACTCATAAGAGAATAAAAGTAGGTTTTACGTCTCGACTTAAAAATGTCCACGGACTCCGATTGCCTCACTGAGGGCCATGTACTGGCTAACCCAGAATGAAATTGCCCACTCAACAAACTTCCCCAGACTTCTGGACATGATGAAGGGACTTAGGCTGTCGTACCTGGCTTTTCCCCTTTGGGTGCCCCTAGAATGGCCAATTTTTAGCTTGAATTTTCAAAAGCTTCCCCCCTTCTGCACCATCCCCCCCCACCCCGGTCGCTTCGCTCCCTCGACATTACCACAACGGTAAAATTTTATCCTAGCTAGAACCCTGTGTGTTTACTGGAGATGGAGGCGGCCATCTCGGAATCTGCAATGTGAAGACGACATGCATTTTGATTGGTTAAAAATTGCGGTGACTCTACCACCGCAGATTCTCTTTACGCTTACATTAGCGGTGCGAGACAGGGCATAGTGCAGTATGTCTTGATGTCCTGGACATCTTTCTCAGCTTCCCGCGCCAAATCTGTCTTCAACAAAATTTCTACCTGTTCACTAGTTCGTTGTTCTATTCGCTTTTAACTTCACAGTTCGTCACAAACACAGGTATGTTAATGATTTAATGTTCAGATGAACTTATAGGAGATAATTTAGCAGAATTTTATTTTTTGTCGTGAAATATTATGTTAAAGTACCGGGAGTAACAAGCTAGTCTATCCCCCAAGCCTGCATAATTCCTCATGGCGATTGCGTCATGTATAATTGTTGTTGTTGTTGCTCATTTTAGACCCAATTTGGACTCCCTTTGTTTCCACTACAGTACTACAACTTTTTATTTCTCCCCGTTCAATCCAAAACAATACTCATCGAGCATTGACAAGAAACATTTATTGTAGTACACATTCAGGCTCCACGCACATTTTCAAGAGCACAGCCCCCCGGGAAAACAGTAATGCACAAATTTAACATTTTATTGTTGTGCATTATTGAATGAATAATAGTAAACAAGTGGCTTTTGAATGCATGCTACGTCATGCTGTAGGAGCTCACAAGAGGACTCTCAGGTTTATTTATTTTCACTCTGTCTTTTTGGCACATGGGAAACCCAGCGGTGTTAAGGAAATGTGTCGAAATGATAGAAAATCTGCAGATTTCTTTTGTTCCTGAATCTGAATCGGTATAGAATGACTGATTTGATGCCATGTCAGTGTTCAGAGCAGACAAACAGGCTGACTGTATATGTATTTACTATAATTTACTATAATAGTATGTATACATGGTAATGTCATCTGTGATGGCATACAAAAGTCAATTGATCCTAAGCAGAATCTCATCAGTATTATGTTGTTATGTATCTTTATCTAGTCTGAAAGCAATTATCTAGTCTCTAGTCTGAAAGCATTATGAAGTTAACTAGTTCTTTGAATGTTGAGATTTTAATTGCCTAGTCTTTGAGCCCAATCAAAAACAAACTAAATCAATAAAGATTTTTCCTTGAGTTAGCTATATTTGTAAACTGTTGTGTTGTTATATTCTGTATATACTCCTACAGGATGGTACAACATGCCATACTGCATGAGATCACAAGAGAAATTTAACAGCTGTTTCAAGTCCAAATTTAATCCAAATAATGCACCAAAATGCACCACAGGGCACTTAAATTCTTAAAATTTCCTGGGGGGGGGGCAACCCCCCCCCAGGAAACTTAGTCCATGAGCCAGTCATCAATTTTGGCCTAATCGGTACCACTGAAGGTGACTATACGACACTTAGAATCCAGCCTCAGTGTACCATGACCTACACAAAAATGTATAATAGCAATCTCAGGGTGGTAGCTGTAGCCAGGTAGGGGTCAGTGAAGAATTACATAGAGGTCATAATTTTAAAATGCTCCAATCATGTTGAAAACTATATCATATTATTTGTCTGATCATAACAATTCCAAAAAAGTATAGTTTGTACTATGTATAAAGTTTGACCTCTGTGTAATTCTTCACTGACCCCTACCTGGCTACAGCTACCACCCTGAGATTGCTATCATACATTTTTGTGTAGGCCATGATACACTGAGGCTGGATTCTAAGTGTTGTTTAGTCACCTTAAGTGGTACCGAAAACCTGCTTGGCCCATGGACTGCCCCCCCACCACATTTTCCGCTTCGCCGCAAATAGTTGCTGTCTTTTAATTTACCAAGAGTTTGGATTGCTGTCTTTTTTTTTCCATCCTAAGCATCCATGTCTATGTTTCTTGCCCGTGCCTGTGTGTTGTCTGAGGACACGGACCACACTTTTACACACACACACACACACACACACACACACACACACACACACACACACACACACACACACACACACACACACACACACACACACACACACACACACACACACACACACACACCACCAACTTCATGAATGAAACTCAGTCAATAAAGTATCATTCTGTAAAAATATTCATATAAATGTTTGGTGATGGTTTTAGGAGCTGCAGTGTGCTGAAAACAGCAGCAGCAGCTCGGTTCAGTCGCGCAGCTTAACAGCGCAGATCTGTGTAACTTTCACCACTAATATTTGGGAATGTGTGTGTGTCAGAGTAAGTTTCCTCACATGATTTAATGTTAATTAATTTTACTGGCTCAATATCCAGGTCAGAATGGCATTTTAACACGTATTTTGTGAGTGTTTTTCTGAGTGTGTTCAGTCACGAAACCCCATTGAAAATACATTAACATCCAGGAACTGTTGTGTGGGCCGCTGAAGAGGAGGTACTGCTGGCCCACCACCACCAGAGGGCGCCCTGCCTGGAGTGCGGGCTCCAGGCACCAGAGGGCACCGCCGCCTCACGGGAGCAGCCAAGGTGACAGCTGTCACCCATCACCTGAGACAGCTGACAGCAATCATCAGTGGGGTATATCAGCAGGACGGCATCTCCACCTCATTGCCGAGATATCGTTTCTACCTGAGAGGTAACGTATCAAAGCTGACGGAGTGTATCCTTTTGGATTTGTGCTTAGTTTGTGGATTACTGTTCCAACGAGAGGTGGAGGTAACTTCCCTGCTGTTCGGAGTCCTGGGTGCAAACGCGCCCCCATTTAACTGTTCTTTGTTTCTCGGCCAGCGTCATGGATCCCGAGGGGCGTCAACCGGCTGTTGAACGGCCAATGGAAGAACAGGGCGCACAGGCGTCCGCAGGAGGGGTAATCGGTGAGTTGCAGCGGATCCTCACCGCTTTCACGACTCGGTTGGATTTGATGACCGAGCAGAACGTCCTCCTGAACCGCAGGGTGGAGGCTCTTGCCGCGCAGGTGGAAGCGCGCCCTCTGGGCGCCGCTGCGGCTCTCCCTCCCGTCGACCCTGTGCGTAACAGCGACGTTCCACTGGTTGTCCAACGACCCCTCCCACCTTCCCCTGAAGCATACATAAGCCCCCCAGAGCCGTACGGAGGCTGTGTGGAGACGTGCGCGGATTTTCTTATGCAGTGTTCGCTCGTCTTCGCACAGCGTCCCGTCATGTACGCGACCGACGCTAGCAAAGTAGCTTATGTGATAAATCTGCTTCGTGGTGAGGCACGCGCTTGGGCTACAGCGCTCTGGGAGCAAAGTTCACGGCTCCTTCTGACATATGATGGGTTTGTGAGGGAGCTCCGAACAGTGTTCGATCACCCTAATAGAGGAGAGACCGCTTCAGCCGTGCTGCTGTCAATGAGACAGGGGCGCCGGAGCGCAGCTGCCTATGCAGTTGACTTCCGCATCGCGGCTGCGAGGTCCAGCTGGAATAGCGCTGCCCTCCGCGCCGCCTTCGTAAACGGACTGTCGTTGGTCCTCAAGGAGCACCTGGTGGCTAAGGACGAACCGCGGGATTTAGATGGGCTCATCGATCTTGTCATACGATTAGACAATCGGTTAGATGAGCGCCGTCGGGAACGAGACGAAGGGCGTGGCCAGGCACGCGTCGTCCCTCTCCCTTCCGGTTCCGACCGCGTTCCGCCCTCCCCACGCTCCACGGCCCCTGCGCTCCGTGCGGTTACAGCCTCCCCTGCTGACGAAGCTATGGACACGAGTAGGGCAACATTTAGGGCACCGGGTACACAAAGGAGGCTGGCCCGCGGGGCGTGTTTTGTTTGTGGCTCGATTGAGCATCAATTAAGAGACTGCCCCGAGCGGTTAAACACCAACGCCCGCCCCTAGAAACTGGGCTAGGGGTGGGCCGAGACATTCACGTGGGACACACCCACATCGCCACACGACTCCCAGTTACAATCCTTTATGAGGATTTAACCCTGAAGGCCCCAGCACTGGTGGACACGGGCTCAGAAGGGAATTTGCTAGACAGCCAATGGGCCAGGGAGATAGGGTTCCCTCTGGTGGCGCTTACCTCGCCTGTGCAAGTACGGGCGCTAGATGGCTCCCTACTCCCTCCAATCACTCACAAGTGGTGGTGTCGGGGAATCACCGGGAGGAGATCGAGTTTTTCGTGACTCCAGCCACCTCCCGTGTGATTTTAGGTTTCCCCTGGATGTTGAAACACAATCCCTGGATCGATTGGCCGTCCGGGGTAGTGGTTCAGTGGAGCGAAACCTGCCATCGGGTATGTTTAGGTTCCTCGGTTCCTCCCGGTTCCCAGGCCAGGGAGGAGGTCAGAGTCCCGCCCAATCTAGGGACGGTGCCGGTGCAGTACCATGACCTTGCAGAGGTGTTTAGCAAGGATCTGGCGCTCACCCTTCCCCCGCACCGCCCGTATGATTGTGCCATTGATTTGGTTCCAGGCGTTGAGTTCCCGTCCAGTAGGCTGTACAACCTCTCACGACCTGAACGCGAATCAATGGAGACCTACATCCGGGACTCTTTGGCTGCCGGGTTGATCCGGAATTCCACCTCCCCGATGGGTGCGGGTTTCTTTTTTGTGGGGAAAAAGGATGGCGGATTACGTCCATGCATCGATTTCAGGGGGCTGAACGAAATCACGGTTCGTAACCGATACCCCTTACCCTTGTTGGATTCGGTGTTCACGCCCCTGCATGGAGCCAAGATATTCACCAAGCTTGATCTTAGGAATGCGTATCACCTGGTTCGGATCCGGAAGGGAGACGAGTGGAAGACGGCATTTAACACCCCCTTAGGTCACTTTGAGTACCTGGTCATGCCGTTCGGTCTTACCAACGCTCCCGCGACGTTCCAAGCATTAGTTAATGATGTCTTGCGGGACTTCCTGCACCGATTCGTCTTCGTATATCTAGACGACATACTCATCTTTTCTCCGGATCCTGAGACCCATGTCCGACATGTACGTCAGGTCCTGCAGCGGTTATTGGAGAACCGGCTGTTTGTTAAGGGCGAGAAGTGTGAGTTTCACCGCACCTCTTTGTCCTTCCTGGGGTTCATCATCTCCCCCAACTCCGTCACTCCTGATCCGGCCAAGGTTGCGGCGGTGAGAGACTGGCCCCAACCCACAAGCCGTAGGAAGCTGCAACAGTTCCTCGGCTTTGCGAATTTCTACAGGAGGTTCATTAAGGGCTACAGTCAGGTTGTTAGCCCCCTGACAGCCCTGACCTCACCAAAAGTCCCCTTCACCTGGTCGGATCGTTGCGATGCCGCGTTCAAGGAGTTGAAACGGCGCTTCTCGTCTGCACCCGTTCTGGTGCAGCCCGATCCTAGTCGCCAGTTAGTGGTTGAAGTGGACGCCTCGGACTCAGGGATAGGAGCTGTGCTGTCCCAGAGTGGGAAGATCGATAAGGTCCTTCATCCGTGTGCCTATTTTTCCCGCAGGTTGACCCCGGCTGAACGGAACTATGACGTCGGCAACCGAGAACTCCTTGCGGTGAAAGAGGCTCTTGAAGAGTGGAGACACCTGTTGGAGGGAACGTCCGTGCCATTCACGGTTTTCACTGACCACCGGAACCTGGAATATATCAGGACCGCCAAGCGGCTGAATCCCAGGCAAGCCCGCTGGTCACTGTTCTTCGGCCGTTTTGACTTCCGCATCACCTACCGGCCCGGGACCAAGAACCAGAAATCGGATGCCTTGTCCCGGGTACACGAAGACGACGTCAAAACGGAGTTGTCGGATCCACCGGAACCCATCATCCCGGAGTCCACTATCGTGGCCACCCTCACCTGGGACGTAGAGAGAACCGTCCAGGAGGCCCTGGCACGAAGCCCGGACCCCGGGACTGGACCAAAGAACAGACTTTACGTCCCACCAGAAGCAAGGGCTGCAGTCCTGGACTTCTGTCACGGCTCTAAGCTCTCCTGTCATCCAGGGGTGCGAAGAACCGTGGCAGTTGTCCGGCAGCGCTTCTGGTGGGCGTCCCGGGAGGCCGACGTCCGGGACTATATCCAGGCCTGTACCACCTGCGCCAGGGGCAAGGCCGACCATCGCAAGGCTCCGGGACTGCTACAGCCGCTGCCCGTGCCTCATCGCCCCTGGTCCCACATCGGCCTGGATTTTGTCACGGGCCTCCCGCCGTCCCAGGGAAACACCGTCATCCTCACGATAGTGGACCGATTCTCCAAGGCGGCCCACTTCGTGGCCCTCCCGAAGCTCCCAACGGCCCAGGAGACAGCGGACCTCCTGGTCCACCACGTCGTACGCCTGCATGGGATACCATCAGACATCGTCTCCGTTCGCGGTCCCCAGTTCTCCTCGCACGTCTGGAGGAGCTTTTGCCGGGAACTGGGGGCCACGGTCAGTCTCTCATCCGGGTATCACCCCCAGACCAACGGGCAAGCAGAGCGGGCCAATCAAGAAATGGAGCAAACACTACGTTGTGTGACAGCCGCGCACCCGGCGGCCTGGAGTACTCACCTGGCCTGGATCGAGTACGGCCACAACAGTCAAGTGTCATCAGCCACCGGCCTCTCCCCCTTTGAGGTGTGTTTGGGGTATCAGCCCCCATTATTCCCGGTGGTTGAGGGAGAGGTCGGTGTGCCCTCGGTCCAGGCCCACCTGCGGAAGTGCCGTCGGGTGTGGCGTGCCGCCCGTTCTGCTTTGTTGAAGGCCCGGATGAGGGCGAAGACCCATGCAGACCGCCGGCGGACCCCGGCCCCTACGTATCGCCCCGGGCAGGAAGTGTGGTTGTCCACCAAGGACATTCCACTGCAAGTGGCCTCCCCAAAACTGCAAGACAGATACATAGGTCCGTTTAAGATTCTCAAGGTCATCAATCCCGCCGCAGTGAAGCTTCGGCTTCCAGCCTCACTGCGGATCCATCCAGTATTTCATGTGTCAAAGATCAAGCCCCATCACACCTCGCCCCTCTGTACACCCGGTCCTGCACCACCTCCTGCCCGGATCATCGATGGCGAGCCGGCTTGGACAGTGCGCCGGTTGTTGGACGTCCGACGGATGGGCCGGGGCTTTCAATATCTGGTGGACTGGGAGGGGTACGGTCCCGAAGAACGCTCCTGGGTGAAGAAGAGCTTCATCCTGGACCCGGCCCTCCTGGCCGACTTCTACCGTCGCCACCCGGACAAGCCCGGTCGGGCGCCAGGAGGCGCCCGTTGAGGGGGGGGTCCTGTTGTGTGGGCCGCTGAAGAGGAGGTACTGCTGGCCCACCACCACCAGAGGGCGCCCTGCCTGGAGTGCGGGCTCCAGGCACCAGAGGGCGCCGCCGCCTCACGGGAGCAGCCAAGGTGACAGCTGTCACCCATCTCCTGAGACAGCTGACAGCAATCATCAGTGGGGTATATCAGCAGGACGGCATCTCCACCTCATTGCCTAGATATCGTTTCTACCTGAGAGGTAATGTATCAAAGCTGACGGAGTGTATCCTTTTGGATTTGTGCTTAGTTTGTGGATTACTGTTCCAACGAGAGGTGGAGGTAACTTCCCTGCTGTTCGGAGTCCTGGGTGCAAACGCGCCCCCATTTAACTGTTCTTTGTTCCTCGCCAGCAGTACCAGGTCCGACACGCGGAGGCAGTGGCCACCTGGGAGTTCGGGACTTGGCGGCTCCAGTATTCCCGGGGTCCTGTGGCGGAGGAAGCCGTGTGGTTCCGGTCTTACCTTGGAGAGGCGTCTCCTATCTTCGAGCCTGCCCACACGACACTTTTGTGAATTGACTGTTGTCCATTTCCGTGATT
Source organism: Thalassophryne amazonica (assembly GCF_902500255.1). NCBI lineage: Eukaryota > Metazoa > Chordata > Actinopteri > Batrachoidiformes > Batrachoididae > Thalassophryne > Thalassophryne amazonica. Next base: position 131,588,183 of record NC_047107.1, read on the forward strand.
GGTTGTATTCGTTGTGCACATTCACAACAGTAAAGCGTTGTTATTTTGACTTACTCCATTGTCCGTTCATTTGCGCCCCCTGTTGTGGGTCCGTGTTCCTACACTTTCACAACAGGAACTTTGTCAGTATTTTGCGCCGTTAGGAGGCGTCATGTCGCTGTCCATGAAGGGACGTTGGTGTTTAGTGGGCAGCATTGGGAGTGTGGACTCTAGTCGTCATATATAACCTCTTTGTTGGTGCCTCTGGCAGGGAATCTCAGAACGAGGCTCGTCTTCCCCCCAACCAGTGGCGTCACGCGCCTGACCTGCATAAATGGCGGCAGCCGGTCGATGTCAAAGCCTCTCAGACCACGACTGAAACAAGGTTTTCTGTAGATGTTTTATGGTTTTTAATAGTTCTTGAACTATCAAAAGAATGCATTTTTTCTGTTTATTCATGCTATAAATAATCCGTGGGCGTTTCTGTTCCCCTTTAATAAATTTGATAATAAAAAAAAATCATCTTCTCAGTGGAATGTGAGTGGAATTTTTTAGGGGAAAAAAATTACTTGAATCTATTTTGGAATAGGGCTGTAATGATATGGAAAAAGTGAACCACTGTGAATACTTTTTGACGGCCAAGTGGTTAGTGCACTTGGTTTCAGTGCGGAAGGTTCCTGGTTCAAACCCCACCTCTGCCACATTTGTCCATGTAATGTAGAGTTGTGTCAGGAAGGGCGTCTGGCATTAAACTTGTGCCAATTCAACATGCAGATCCTCTTCGGGTTTGCTGTGGTAACCCCAAGTGCAAACAAGGGAGCAGCCGAAGGGACATGGGGAGGTGATTGTCTAGTGGTTAAATGTTTGGCTTAAGACCAGATGATCCTCTGTTCAAATCCCAGCCTGACTGGAAAATCACTAAGGGCCTTTGGGCAAGGTCCTTAATCCCCTCATTGGTCCTGGTGTGTAGTGGGCACCTTGCATGGCATCACCCTGACATCGGGGTGAATGTGAGGCATTATTGTAAAGCCCTTTGAGCGTCTGATTCAGACGGAAAAGCGCAATATAAATGCAGTCTATATACTTACTTTTTAAATGTAGATTGGCAAGGTGGGAAGGCGCTAGCCCATGAATAATTTTATGTTAGTAACAAAACGTTAAAATAGGACCTTGTAGGGAATGGAGACCAAAATTGGAGTAATGTGATCAAACTTTATGCTTCTAATCAAGGTTGTAGCAGCATTTTGAACCAGTTGGAGACTTTGAATGTTCGACTGTGGTAAAACAGAATAGGATGTTGCAATAGTCCAGTCTAGATGAGATAAAGGCATGGATCAGAGTCTCTGTCGTTCATTGACCGGACAAAAATCCTCGCTGTATCCTCGAAGAAAGCAGTCTTGGTGATTTTTCTAATGTGCCGGTCAAAGGATAGCATAGGATTGATGATCACCTCAAGTTTACTCACTTTGTCACTATGATGTGTAACACACAAGTGTAGGTTTTGCTTTAGCTGATCAAACTGATGTGTATGTCTTGCTGGACCCAGGACCATCATTTCAGTCTTGTCTGGATTTAGAAGCAGGAAGTTGCTAGACATTCAGCTTTTCACTGAAGCCAGGAAGTCCTCTGAAGTCTTAATGTGTATGAGGTTACCTGCCATTATCGACATGTACAGCTGAGTGTCATCATCGTAACAGTGAGAAGTAATTCCATAGCTTCACAATATCTGCCCTTGAGGTGCTATATAAAAGGGAAAAGCAAGGGGCCTATCACAGACCCTTGTAGAATCCTGTACCTCATAGGAGTAAGATTTGAACTGCTGTTATTGTGCAGAACACCATGAGAGCAACTGGTTAAGTAAGATGTTAAGCACGCAAGGACATTCCCATCATTCTCAAAGTGTTTCTCCAGCCTATCCAGTAGTATACGATGATCCACAGTGACAAATGCAGCCCGTTTGACCCACGCATGCACAGATGCATTGCGCACTTCGCTTATTAGGGATGGGTACCTTGCACATTTTAACCGATACGGTACTTATTGTTACATGGGAAACAAGGTACCAGTAGATTCAGTAGATTCTCACAAATCCAACAAGACCAAGCATTCATGATATGCACACTCTTAAGGCTATGAAATTGGGCTGTTAGTAAAAAAAAGTAGAAAAGGGGGTGTTCACAATAATAGTAGTGTGGCATTTAGTCAGTGAGTTCATCAGTTTTGTGGAACAAACAGGTGTGAATCAGGTGTCCCCTATGTTCAAGACATTGTTCAGACGAACAGCGCAGTTTGATTAAAAAGTTGATTGGAGAGGGGAAAACCTATACGCAGGTGCAAAAAATTATAGGCTGTTCATATGCAATGATCTCCAATGCTTTAAAATGGACAAAAAACCAGAGACATGTGGAAGAAAATGGAAAACAACCATCAAAATGGATAGAAGAATAACCAGAATGGCAAAGGCTCACCCATTGATCAGCTCCAGGATGATCAAAGACAGTCTGGAGTTACCTGTAAGTGCTGTGACAGTTAGAAGACGCTTGTGTGAAGCTAATTTATTTGCAACAATCCCCCTCAAAGTCCCTCTGTTAAATAAAAGACATGTGCAGAAGAGGTTACAATTTGCCAAAGAACACATCAACTGGCCTAAAGAGAAATGGAGGAATATTTTGTGGACTGATGAGAGTAAAATTGTTCTTTTTGGGTCCAAGGGCCGCAGACAGTTTGTGAGACGACCCCCAAACTCTGAATTCAAGCCACAGGTCACAGTGAAGACAGTGAATCATGGTGGTGCAAGCATCATGATATGGGCATGTTTCTCCTACTATGGTGTTGGGCCTCGTATATCGCATACCCTTTTCTACTTTTTTTTTTTTTTACTAATGGCCCAATTTCATAGCCTTAAGAGTGTGCATATCATGAATGCTTGGTCTTGTTGGATTTGTGAGAATCTACTGAATCTACTGGTACCTTGTTTCCCATGTAACAATAAGAAATATACTCAAAACCTGGATTAATCTTTGTAGTCATATAGCACTACATTTATTCTGAACACTACTGTACCTTGAATAATCCATCCATCCATCCATTTTCTTCCGCTTTATCCGGAATTGGGTCGCGGGGGCAGCAGCTCAAGCAAAGCTGCCCAGACCTCCCGATCCACACACACCTCCCCAGCTCCTCCGGGGGAACCCCAAGGCGTTCCCAAGCCAGCCGAGAGATGTAGTCCCTCCAGCGCGTCCTGGGTCTTTCCCGGGGCATCCTCCCAATGGGACGTGCCCGGAACACCTCTCCGGCGAGGCGTCCAGGGGGCATCTGGAAAAGATGCCCGAGCCACCTCAACTGACTCCTTTCGGCGTGGAGGAGCAGCGGCTTGACTCCGAGCTCCTCCCGAGTGACCAAGCTTCTCACCCTATCTCTAAGGGAGCGCCCAGCCACCCTGCGGAGGAAACTCATCTCGGCCGCTTGTACTCGCGATCTCGTTCTTTCGGTCATGAGCCAAATCTCATGACCATAGGTGAGGATCGGAACATAGATCGATCGGTAAATCAAGAGCTTTGCCCCCTACTCAGCTCTCTCTTCACCACGACAGTCCGATACAGCGACCGCATCACTGCAGATGCTGCACCAATCCGTCTGTCGATCTCACGCTCCATCCGTCCCTCACTTGTGAACAAGACCCCGAGATACTTAAACTCCTCCACTTGAGGCAAGGACACTCCACCGACCTGAAGAGGGCAAACCACCTTTTTCTGGTCGAGTACCATGGCCTCAGATTTGGAGGTGCTGATTTTCATCCCGGACGCTTCACACTCTGCTGCAAACCGCCCCAGTGCACGCTGAAGGTCCTGATTTGACAAAGCCAACAGAACCACATTGTCCACAAACAGCAGAGATGAGATTCTGTGGTTCCCAAACCAGACCCCCTCTACACCCTGGCTGCGCCTAGAAATTCTGTCCATAAAAATAATGAACAGAACTGGTGACAAAGGGCAGCCCTGGCGGAGGCCAACGTGCACTGGAAACAGGTTTGACTTACTACCGGCAATGCGAACCAAGCTCCTGCTGCGGTCGTACAGGGACCGGATAGCCCTTAGCAAAGGACCCCGTACTCCCGGAGCACCCCCCACAGGGTGCCCCGAGGGACACGGCCGAACGCCTTCTCCAGATCCACAAAACACATGTAGACTGGTTGGGCGAACTCCCATGAACCAAGCTCCTGCTGCGGTCGTACATGAACCCTCGAGCACCCGATGGAGCATGTAGAGCTGGTCCAGTGTGCTGCAACCAGGACGAAAACCACACTGCTCCTCCTGAATCCGAGGTTCGACCATCCGTCGAATTCTCCTCTCCAGTACTCTGGAATAGACCTTACCGGGGAGGCTGAGGATGTGATCCCCCAAAAGTTGGAACACACCCTCCAGTCCCCCTTCTTAAACAGAGGGACCACCACCCCGGTCTGCCAATCCAGAGGCACTGTCCCCGATCGCCACGCGATGTTGCAGAGGCGTGTCAACCAAGACATGAAAATAATTTGAAATTGAATTGAAATAATGGTGCGTTTAATTACTGAAACATCCTACCATTTGATTTTACGTGAAAGATACCTGGTAGTACCGACTGAATTCGGTCAGTATCAAAAAATTACAGAATTCGGAACCCATCCCTAGTCTGAATCCTTTGCAAACAGATCATTCACCACTTTAGTGAGAGCCGTCTCTGTGGAATGATATGTTCTAAAAGCAGACTGCAGTGTCTCAAAGAGTTTATTTTCAGTAAGGTGGTCCATGAGCTGCCTTGAAACCACTTTTTGGAGGATTTTAGACCAGAATGATAGATTTGATATCTGTCTATAATTTCTCAATACACTGGAGTCTAGGTTAAGAATTGGTGGCCGTGTTCTCAGTCAAAATTGTATACGCATACATAACGAAATATGTCCCCTGCATTTAGTCATTACAATTACAGTTAGACTCAATCCAACAAGTAGGAGCGGTGAGCAGCCACAGTCCGGCTCCCGGGGACCAACTCCAGACGTAGAGACACTGCCTTGGTTAAGGGCAGAGAAAGGAGCAGACCCTCAATAAGAGGACAAACATTTAAAAATTGGCCTAGTTTGACAAACGCTGGCATTCTCCTTTAAGAAATGGGTTCAATTCCATCTGCATTTGTACGTGTTATCAGATTGAACCTTCATAGTCCTGCAAACACTCCAGACAATGCTGTGCCCCAAACTCATGATTGTCATGTGACCCACATAAACAGGTGAGCTGTAAACTGTTACCATCGTTCCAGCAGTATGTGGATATTCCCATGTTCACGAGGGCAAAGATCCTGCAACATTGCCGACACCTTCAGGGATTGATCTCATTCACCACTCGGACTTGCAAACCGCCACAGCATCGGTTTACTTCCACTGTACAAATGGGAACCCAAATTCCACAATCGTATAGCACTCAACAACTGTCAGGTGACACTATCGTGCAACTCCAAGGCTGCCTGGCACCAACTGGGAGATTTTCAGACAATACACAGACTACAAATGTTTCTGCATACGTACTGTGATGCCCGTCAAAAGGACAAATGATGTCGGTCATGACTCGTGACTATATGTCATAAAACATGTCAAAGTAGTGAGTGTGACGGGCACAGAGGTTTTAGGGCAGACATGTTTTGAAACTGTGTCTGATGTTGATCTTTCCAGGACTACCACAAGGTGATCAAAAACCCCATGGATATGGGAACAATCAAGAAACGTCTGGAGAACAATTACTACTGGAGCGCCAGTGAGGCCATGCAAGATTTCAACACCATGTTCACCAATTGCTACATCTACAACAAGGTACACACACACACACACAAACAACTGTATGGTTGTTAGTGAAGTTTCTTGGAGCTCCGGGTTAGTCAGCTCTAGAAGATTAGTGAAATACAGCTGTGACTTCTTCAAGTGGAAGTTTTTTTACTTGGATGAAATGGCTGATTGAACTTCCACACAGGACTGGAGGAGGTGAGGATGGATTCCATGACAACTGGGTAGGAGTGCCCCATCATTGTCTTTGACAGGTTGAACATTTTCAGCTGCCCCAGGAAGCCCATCCTCTGCTGGGCTTCGTTGATGAGGTAGCTGGTGTTCAGCTTCCATTTGAGGTCATGGTTAGTGATGGAGCCCAAAAAGTGGATGTGCTCATGTGTATTCACTGGGGAGTCCCAGAGGGTGATGGGTTTAAGTGCAGCTGGACCTTTCCTGAAGTCTGCAGTCTTTAGTGCGTTTAAAAAGCATTTACTGAGCTACTAATTTAATCCAACACGACTGACGAGATGTATTCCAGAAATTTTGAGTTTTTCAGAAGAGACATTTATTTATTTAAAAAAAAAGTACAAAATTCTAATCTCCCTCAAAGTATGGTCCTCTGACTTCAGTGTACCTGCTGTAGTGCTTCAGCCATTTCTTGAAGGGCCCCTGGAAGTCCTCCAAAGTAAAGGTGGCCAGGACCTTTGTCACAGCCCCCTTCATCTGCTAAGTGTCTTTACAATGACTCCCCCTGAGGTTCTCCTTCAGCTTATGAAACAACTAAAAGTCACAGGCAGCAAGGTCTGGACTGTGAGGAGGGCGAGGGATAGTTTTGATGCCCATCTCTGTCAAGTGGTTGGTTACCCTAATGGAATTGTGGACTGGTGCATTGTCATGGTGTTGCTGCCACTCACCCAATTGGAAGAGCTCTGGCCTTTTGCAGCAAAGTCTCTTCCTGAAGTCCCTCAAAACATCCACGTCGTACTTTGTTGTCCGTCTGGCCAGAGGGAACCCAATGGATATAGATGATGCCCTTGCTGTCAAAATGGGGGTCATCTTTAGCGTCCCAGTGGTCTTTATTTAGCCTTCTTGGGTCTGAGTGAGCCATGATGCTTCCATTGGGCACTCTGTCTCTTGGTTTCTGGATCATAACTGTAGGTCCAGCTTTTTTTACAGGTCACCAGAGACACAGGTACTCTTGGATTTGAGGTAATGAGCTCAACAACCTCCTGACAGTTTTTCTGTCTGATAAACTCTGTGGCTGACGTCTGATAAACTCTGTGGGCGACGTCTGATAAACCCCGTGCCCGACGTTTGCTAAACTCAGTGGCCGACGTCCAATAAACTCCGTGCCCGACGTCCGATAAACTCCGTGGCCGACGTCTGATAAACTCTGTGGCGACGTCCGATAAACTCCGTGGCCGGCGTCCGATAAACTCCGTGGCCGGCGTCCGATAAACTCCGTGGCCGACGTCTGATAAACTCCGTGCCCGACGTTTGCTAAACTCCGTGCCTGACGTCCGATAAACTCCGTGGCCGACGTCCGATAAACTCCGTGGCCGACGTCCGATAAACTCCGTGGCCGACGTCCGATAAACTCCGTGGCTGACGTCCGATCAACTCTGTGGCCGACGTCCGATCAACTCCGTGGCCGACGTCCGATCAACTCTGTGGCCGACGTCCGATCAACTCCATGGCCGGCGTCCGATAAACTCCGTGGCCGGCGTCCGATAAACTCCGTGGCCGACGTCTGATCAACTCCGTGCCCGACGTTTGCTAAACTCCATGGCCGACGACCGACAAACTCTGATAAAATGATGTGATGAAGCCTCACAGGACATGTTGGGGCATGTCCAGCTCATGCTCAATTTCTCGGATATTCACACGACTGAAAAGCAACCAACAGCCGTCTGAAAGCCGTCCTGTGAGACCAACACGGAGGTGGTTTTGTCCCGCGCCATGAGCGGCACGGTGGGGCAATCTTCCGCTTCTTTTTCCATGAAAAAAACTCCTGTAACAGTAGAATGTGCTGAAAAAGTGCTGATGTCCACGCCTTCTGCCTTTTTGTGAAAGTCAGACAACATCCCGGACAACAAAGCCTTCACGTTGGAAATTATCTGGTTGTTTCAGCGGGGTTTGAGCCTGTCGATCGGCGCTCGGAGCGCGGTGTGCTCTCAGACACTGTGGGCGGTCTTTAAACCGTCTGGATCACTCCTTAATCTGTGTAATCCCCATAAAATCGTCCCTGAAAGTCATATTAATTTTCCGAATGGTGTCCACCTGGAGGTCTTTCACAGTTTCTGGAAAAAATTGATGCAGCAAAGCTCCAAATCGTTCAGACATTTATTCGCAATAAAAATCCGACGAGAGGGGTGGACCACTGCTCACCCAAAGCCTGCTCACAGGCGAATGATGCAACCGACAGGCGTGAAAAAACTCACGCATGCGCATAAAGGTTCAAGCTTGGCTGATGCAATCACACATGATTCAAATCCATATGTTTTTTGCAAAAAATAAAAAGGTCCGATACTTTTTCGACAGACCTCGTATAGTTAAAAAAAGGGGCTTCAAAACTGGACCTCAGGGTGTTGGGGGGGGCATCCCTGTCCCACCCCACACCCCATTTCCATTTGGATTTGCCCCTGCTTTGGCGGTTAAGCAGAAAGAATGGATAACGTTTATCTATGCAGAAAAAACAACCAGATTGACAGGTAAGAAAGTTTTATCATGTTTTTACATCATGTCATCATCAGAAAGAGAGTGTAGGCACATTTGAGTGGAAAAAAGTGTTAGTTGTTGACACGTCACAGATCAGCTCTTTTAAGTGAGGAGACACACAGAGCGGCTCAGCTCAGAGTTCTAAATGAAGGCGTGGAAAAGCATCAAAATGTCTTTGTAAAGCTCAGTGCAGGTGTGCTGTTGTCCCTGTGCTGAGAGATGGGGACAAGTCGTAGCTGCTGCAGAAAATCACGGAGGAAAAGCTTGCAGCTTGCTTAAAGTGGGCAGTTCAGTTGAACCCTGTCCCCCTGCCCATGGGCCAAGTTTAATGCTGCAATCGACCCACAGTGCAAAAATTATAATAACGCACAGTGACTTGGAGAAGTAACTTTAATCTGATTACTGATTTGGAAAGATTAACGCGTTAGATTACTTGTTAATGAAAAAAGCAGTCATATTAGACTAACGCGTTACTAAGTAACGATAAGTCTGGTAACGCGTAACGCGTTACCAGCATCACTGTCTAAGACTCATCTTTTTAACATTTTTCAACATTATTACCTGTGCCAAACATCGGATGACATGAAATATAAAATAATGAAATAATATTCTTTCTTTTTTTTAGCCTACAGATGACATCGTGCTTATGGCCCAGGCTCTGGAGAAAATCTTCCTGCAGAAAGTGGCTCAGATGCCTCAAGAGGAAGTTGCACTGCTGCCGCCGGCACCCAAAGGCAAGAACAAGAACAAGCAGCCCACCACTCCAGGTATTGGTACTGCTCAAATAATGCAGTGTTACTGCTGCTCCCACACTACTGCAGATTGGGTTCTGCTGACTTACTTTTGCTGCTTTAACTTCTGAACTTATGTGGATGGGTTCTAGGGACTGTTCCTTCAGTGAGTGATCTGGCTTTGGGCACTGACACACCAGTAGGATTACATTCACTGGGATGCTGTGCCTCGCCCAGGGCTCTCCCCAGAAATGTAGAGCACGATGGAGCAAGAAGTCCCCTTGTGGAGAAGCTCTTGCTTTTTCCAAATCAAATCAAATCAATTTTATTTATATAGCGCCAAATCACAACAAACAGCTGCCCCAAGGCGCTTTATATTGTAATGCAAGGCCATACAATAATTACGGAAAAACCCCAACGGTCAAAACGACCCCCTGTGAGCAAGCACTTGGCGACAGTGGGAAGGAAAAACTCCCTTTTAACAGGAAGAAACCTCCAGCAGAACCGGGCTCAGGGAGGGGCAGTCTTCTGCTGGGACTGGTTGGGGCTGAGGGAGAGAACCAGGAAAAAGACATGCTGTGGAAGAGAGCAGAGATCAATCACTAGTGATTAAATGCAGAGTGGTGCATACAGAGCAAAAAGAGAAAGAAACACTCAGTGCATCATGGGAATCCCCCAGCAGTCTAAGTCTATAGCAGCACAACTAAGGGATGGTTCAGGGTCACCTGATCCAGCCCTAACTATAAGCTTTAGCAAAAAGGAAGGTTTTAAGCCTAATCTTAAAAGTAGAGAGAGGGTGTCTGTTTCCCTGATCTGAATTGGGAGCTGGTTCCACAGGAGAGGAGCCTGAAAGCTGAAGGCTCTGCCTCCCATTCTATTCTTACAAACACTAGGAACTACAAGTAAGCCTGCAGTCTGAGAGCGAAGTGCTCTATTGGGGTGATATGGTACTATGAGGTCCCTAAGATAAGATGGGACCTGATTATTCAAAACCTTATAAGTAAGAAGAATAATTTTAAATTCTATTCTAGAATTAACAGGAAGCCAATGAAGAGAGGCCAATATGGGTGAAATATGCTCTCTCCTTCTAGTCCCTGTCAGTACTCTAGCTGCAGTATTTTGAATTAACTGAAGGCTTTTCAGGGAACTTTTAGGACAACCTGATAATAATGAATTACAATAGTCCAGCCTAGAGGAAATAAATGCATGAATTAGTTTTTCAGCATCACTCTGAGACAAGACCTTTCTAATTTTACAGATATTGCGCAAATGCAAAAAAAGCAGTCCTACATATTTGTTTAATATGCGCATTGAATGACATATCCTGATCAAAAATGACTCCAAGATTTCTCACAGTATTACTAGAGGTCAGGGTAATGCCATCCAGAGTAAGGATCTGGTTAGACACCATGTTTCTAAGATTTGTGGGGCCAAGTACAATAACTTCAGTTTTATCTGAGTTTAAAAGCAGGAAATTAGAGGTCATCCATGTCTTTATGTCTGTAAGACAATCCTGCAGTTTAGCTAATTGGTGTGTGTCCTCTGGCTTCATGGATAGATAAAGCTGGGTATCATCTGCGTAACAATGAAAATTTAGGCAATGCCGTCTAATAATACTGCCTAAGGGAAGCATGTATAAAGTGAATAAAATTGGTCCTAGCACAGAACCTTGTGGAACTCCATAATTAACCTTAGTCTGTGAAGAAGATTCCCCATTTACATGAACAAATTGTAATATATTAGATAAATATGATTCAAACCACTGCAGCGCAGTGCCTTTAATACCTATGGCATGCTCTAATCTCTGTAATAAAATTTTATGGTCAACAGTATCAAAAGCAGCACTGAGGTCTAACAGAACAAGGCACAGAGATGAGTCCACTGTCTGAGGCCATAAGAAGATCATTTGTAACCTTCACTAATGCTGTTTCTGTACTATGATGAATTCTAAAACCTGACTGAAACTCTTCAAATAGACCATTCCAATGCAGATGATCAGGTAGCTGTTTTACAACTACCCTTTCAAGAATTTTTGAGAGAAAAGGAAGGTTGGAGATTTGCCTATAATTAGCTAAGATAGCTGGGTCAAGTGATGGCTTTTTAAGTAATGGTTTAATTACTGCCACCTTAAAAGCCTGTGGTACATAGCCAACTAATAAAGATACACTCAACAAAAATATAAACGCAACACATTTGGTTTTGCTCCCATTTTGTATGAGATGTACTCAAAGATCTAAAACTTTTTCCACATACACAATATCACCATTTCCCTCAAATATTGTTCACAAACCAGTCTAAATCTGTGATAGTGAGCACTTCTCATTTGCTGAGATAATTCATCCCACCTCACAGGTGTGCCATATCAAGATGCTCATTACACACCATGATTAGTGCACAGGTGTGCCTTAGACTGTCCACAATAAAAGGCCACTCTGAAAGGTGCAGTTTTGTTTAATTGGGGGTCGATACCAGTCAGTATCTGGTGTGACCACCATTTGCCTCATGCAGTGCAACACATCTCCTTCACATAGAGTTGATCAGGTTGTCAATTGTGGCCTGTGGAATGTTGGTCCACTCCTCTTCAATGGCTGTGCGAAGTTGCTGGATATTGGCAGGAAGTGGTACACGCTGTCATATACGCTGGTCCAGAGCATCCCAAACATGCTCAATGGGTGACATGTCCGGTGAGTATGCCAGCCATGCAAGAACTGGGACATTTTCAGCTTCCAAGAATTGTGTACAGATCCTTGCAACATGGGGCCGTGCATTATCCTGCTGCAACATGAGGTGATGTTCTTGGATGTATGGCACAACAATGGGCCTCAGGATCTCGTCACGGTATCTCTGTGCATTCAAAATGCCATCAATAAAATGCACCTGTGTTCTTTGTCCATAACAGACGCCTGCCCATACCATAACCCCACCGCCACCATGGGCCACTCGATCCACAACATTGACATCAGAAAACCGCTCACCCACACGACTCCACACACGCTGTCTGCCATCTGCCCTGAACAGTGTGAACCGGGATTCATCTGTGAAGAGAACACCTCTCCAATGTGCCAAATGCCAGCGAATGTCAGCATTTGCCCACTCAAGTCGGTTACGACGACGAACTGGAGTCAGGTCGAGACCCCGATGAGGACGACGAACATGCAGATGAGCTTCCCTGAGATGGTTTCTGACAGTTTGTGCAGAAATTCTTTGGTTATGCAAACCGATTGTTTCAGCAGCTGTCCGAGTGGCTGGTCTCAGACGATCTTGGAGGTGAACATGCTGGATGTGGAGGTCCTGGGCTGGTGTGGTTACACGTGGTCTGCGGTTGTGAGGCTGGTTGGCTGTACTGCCAAATTCTCTGAAACGCCTTTGGAGACGGCTTATGGTAGAGAAATGAACATTCAATACACGAGCAACAGCTCTGGTTGACATTCCTGCTGTCAGCATGCCAATTGCAGGCTCCCTCAAATCTTGCGACATCTGTGGCATTGTGCTGTGTGATAAAACTGCACCTTTCAGAGTGGCCTTTTATTGTGGACAGTCTAAGGCACACCTGTGCACTAATCATGGTGTCTAATCAGCATCTTGATATGGCACACCTGTGAGGTGGGATGGATTATCTCAGCAAAGGAGAAGTTCTCACTATCACAGATTTAGACTGGTTTGTGAACAATATTTGAGGGAAATGGTGATATTGTGTATGTGGAAAAGGTTTTAGATCTTTGAGTTCATCTCATACAAAATGGGAGCAAAACCAAAAGTGTTGCATTTATATTTTTGTTGAGTGTAGATTGATCATATTTAAGATCGAAGCATTAATTAATGGTAGGGCTTCCTTGAGCAGCCTGGTAGGAGTAGTTTTTCAGATACCAGTAGAAGCCATTTCCTGTAACTTCAGCTTTACATCTTATCTAAAATTACAAACTAAGAGTTTAGTTTGTAATTGTAACGAAAACCGATTTTATTTTTCCATAAACATGGCACCATTTCAAGAAATATCTCCGTACCATAGCCTGTAGTATATACACCATGCCCGAATGTGGCACTGTAACGCTCCCACGAAAAATGGAGAAGACATGGAGCATGCACGTAACCAGTGTGAGGAGCTAATCAATGTAGCAGCAGAAGCTCCAACTTTCCAAAGCAGCACACTGAATAAAACAAGAGCAATCGGAGATTTCTGATGTCCGCCAATCCAGATCCGGTGTCGCAGACCGAACGGTCCGCCCCTAAAAATCAGTCCGCTCTTTGCATCTGCGCATGCATCATTTCTGACCACTGCAGCACGTCTGAGACAGAGTCTCTTTGCCCAAGGTGATCAAATGGATTAAGTGGGATTATTGACCATCAGATGATAAAGGTAAGACCTCTTAAATCATTCTAAAGTAGAAACTCAGCAAAATTCCGTAATGCTTTGAAATGACCGACACTCTGAACACATAAGCTAGCAGCTCGTTTAGCCGCGGTGCTCTGATCACTTCCGCTGCCTTTTATGATGAAATAATGCTGAATGTATGTGGAAATGATTGTTGTACAAAAGCATCAAATATCTGTTGCTGAGATAGATGATGACTGGAGGCAGTTTGAAGCAGAAACGAGGTTTTAATCCCTGAACTGCGGCTAATGACGCATTCACAGATGCAAAAGGCGGACCAATTTTTAGGGGGGACAGTTCGGTCAGCGACACCTGATCACCTCCTAAATTTAACGTCTTCCATGCCCTAATATCTATCTGTGGTGCAAATTTCGTCTAAATCCGTGCAGTAGTTTTGACGTAATCTTGCTAACAGACAGACAAATAAATAAATAAATGCCGATGACTTACATCCTTGGCAGATGTAGTGATAAAGTCTTTTAAGAGAATGATGGTCCACACTGATCATCTGAAACAGACTTACTGTGTATTTAAACCGTGATGTATTTTTAAAAAACATGCAGCATTCTGTGTTGATCCGCTGATTGCGTTTAACAGTGTTGTTGGTGTTAGTGATTTTTTGTATTTTTGGAGTTCATTTGGATTACTCAGTTTAGTGTTATGTTGCTGTTACCATGAGTGACTGAGCGTCTTGCTCCCGGTACCATAAGTGAAAATTGTCGTCCTTTTAATGTGTTCTGCCACCGTCTGTTGTCACATTAAAAGCATCTGCTTACAGCTGAATGAAGAAAAACAGCTCTGCGTGCATGCGTGTGTGCATGTAATTTTAATCACATCCAAACTGGGGAGAGCTGACATTCATTGTTTGGTACATTTATATATTTTGGGTCAAGGATGAACAGCACCAATACTGAACATTGATAGGACTAATATTTTTAGAAAAGTTGCGTAAATTAGCTAACACTGAGCAATGGACATTGATATTTACATTCTGGACTCACGCCAGTCCAGCACGGGGCGGTAAATCTTTATACACTCAACAAAAATATAAACGCAACACTTTTGGTTTTGCTCCCAATTTTTATGAGATGAACTCAAAGATGTAAAACTTTTTCCACATACACAATATCACCATTTCCCTCAAATATTGTTCACAAACCAGTCTAAATCTGTGATAGTGAGCACTTCTCCTTTGCTGAGATAATCCATCCCACCTCACAGGTGTGCCATATCAAGATGCTGATTAGACACCATGATTAGTGCACAGGTGTGCCTTAGACTGTCCACAACACTGCTGTCCCTCTCTGGAACATCTCCTCATAAACTGCAGACCGTTCTACTCTCCACGTGAGTTTAACTCCTTCATACTTTGCTCCGTGTATATTCCACCGAGCACGGACGTGCAGGAGGCCGAGCGCCCGCTTGCAGATCAGATTATGTGTGTGGAGAGAGACTTTGCGGACTCCCTTGTTATAACTCTCTGTGATTTTAACAAAGGGAATCTCAGTCAGGAATTACCAAAATACAGTTTGTTAAATGCCCGACCAGAGAAGGGAGCACGTTAGATCATTGTTACACGACAGTGAGTGGCGCCTACCACGCGGTGGCCCGTGCAGCTTTGGGACTCTCAGACCACGTGATGGTCCACTTGATCCCCACATACAGACAGAGACTTAAACTCTCTAAACCTGTTGTGAGGACATCTAAACTGTGGAGCAATGAAGCTGTAGAGGAGCTACGCGCGTGCTTGGGCACTACGGATTGGCATATGTTTGAGGCTTCAACAGACAGTCTAGATGACTACACGGACACTGTGATGTCGTATATTCATTTCTGTGAAGACAGCATCATCCCACAGCATACCAGGGTGAGATATAACAACGACAAGCCCTGGTTCACACCTAAACTCCGGCAGCTCCGTCGGCAGAAAGAGGTGGCTTTCAGAGAAGGAGACAGAGACAGCTATAGAGGTGCAAAGTACAGATTTAGCAAGGGGATGGCAAAGGCTAAATCCATGTACAGTTCACGTCTGCAGCAAAGGTTCTCTGCCAACGACTCGACCTCTGTGTGGAGGGGGTTGAAAGAGATTACCAACTACAAGCCCAAAGCACCTCGTTCTATTGACGACTTGAAGCTGGCCAACGACCTGAACGCCTTCTATTCACGTTTTGAAGTCATGGACTCGCACCTCCCCACCCCCCACACAACTGGATATTCAAACACTCTGGTCCTCCCCCCTCTCACCGCTGCCCCCCCTCCCCCCGCTGCCCTCTCGGCCCAAGAGGAGGATGTGAGAAGACATTTCAAAAGGCTGAATCCACGTAAGGCCCCGGGCCCAGACTGTGTCTCTCCTGCCACCCTGAGACACTGTGCTGATGAGCTGGCCCCAGTCTTCACGGGGATCTTCAACACCTCCCTGGAGTCATGCCATGTTCCAGTCTGTTTCAAGTCCTCCATCATAGTTCCAGTCCCCAAGAAACCACGCGTCACTGGACTTAATGACTACAGGCCTGTGGCTCTCACGTCTGTAGTGATGAAGACCTTCGAACGCCTG
Source organism: Thalassophryne amazonica (assembly GCF_902500255.1). NCBI lineage: Eukaryota > Metazoa > Chordata > Actinopteri > Batrachoidiformes > Batrachoididae > Thalassophryne > Thalassophryne amazonica. The sequence continues at coordinate 131,604,331 of NC_047107.1, forward strand.
GTTTTATCCCACCTGAAGTCCATCACCGACCCCCTCCTGGACCCCCTGCAGTTTGCCTACAGAGCCAACAGGTCTGTAGATGACGCCATAAACCTGGCCCTGCACTCCATCCTGCAGCACCTGGACTCCCCAGGAACCTACGCTGGGGTCCTGTTTGTGGACTTCAGCTCTGCATTCAACACCATCCTTCCTGCTTTGCTCCAGGACAAGCTTTCTCTGCTCCACGTGCCCGAATCCACCTGCAGGTGGATCACAGACTTCCTGATGGATCGGAGTCAGCGTGTGAGGCTGGGAAAGAACGTCTCGAACACTCGGGCTCTCAGCACAGGATCTCCACAGGGTTGTGTCCTTTCCCCTCTGCTCTTCTCCCTCTACACTAACTGCTGCACCTCCAGCCACGACTCTTTAAAGCTCATCAAGTTTGCAGACGACACCACCCTCATCGGACTCATTTCGGATGGGGATGAGTCTGCCTACAGGAGGGAGGTGGACTGGCTGGTGACCTGGTGCAGCAGCAACAACTTGGAGCTCAACGCCCAGAAAACAGTGGAGATGATCGTGGACTTCAGGAAAGCCACAGCCCCCCGCCCTCCCTCGCCGTCACCAACAGCCCCATCACCACTGTGGACTGTCACCGCTTCCTCGGCACCACCATCACCCAGGACCTCAAGTGGGAGTCAACCATCAGCTCCCTCATCAAGAAGGCCCAGCAGAGGATGTACTTCCTGCAGCAGCTGAAGAAGGCCAAGCTGCCTGTCCAGCTGATGGTGCAGTTCTACACGGCCATCATCGAGTCCATCCTCTGCTCCTCCATCACGGTGTGGTACACCGGGGCCACAGCCAGGGACAGACACAGACTGCAGCGCATTGTGGCCTCTGCTGAGAAGGTGATAGGCTGTAGCCTTCCATCTCTCCACGACCTGCACGTCTCCAGGACTCTGGGCCGAGCAGGTCGGATCACAGCTGACCCTTCTCACCCTGCACACGGTCTATTCGAACCACTAGGAGGCTACGGTCCATCCGGACCAGAACCTCCCGCCGTAAGAACAGTTTCTTCCCCTCTGCCGTTAGACTCATGAACATCTCATAACTCAGTCACCTTAACCTTAACTCTGTCACTTTATCATTTTATCACGGGTCACTTTAGATAATGTACTTTGGTTTTTGCACTCCTCCCACTGGACTGTTCTGTTTGTGTCGTTGCACAAAGCCTTTCATATTTCATATATTATCTTATATTTGATCTTATCTTAGCACATATTTTATCTTAGCATTTTATATTGCTCTCTGTTTAATGTTGCACCATTATACCAAAGCAAATTCCTAGTCTGTGAATCCTGTTCATTGGCAATGGCAATAAACTTCTTCTGAGTTCTGAGTATCTCATTCACATGCCGATTATCTACATATTAAAAGTCTATGTGGGTGTGTGAGTTTATTAATAAGTTCAGTGTAAGTACATAATATAATTGTACATACGTTAAAAATACATGCATGACAGGAAAGTGAAAACACTTAATTTCCATTGCTGTCCATTTAAAAATTAAATGACAAAATAGAAGTAATAATAAAGTAATATCAATAGTACTGATCATAATAATAAAAAAATAATAATGTGTGAATATGATAACAACAACCTAAACAATTTATAAATACATTAAGACAGTAAATTAACATAAAATAATTATGTAGATGAAGCCGGTAGCGTATTTACTCGCTGTTGTCCTACATATGGAGAATATCTCTGCTTTCTCTCTGTCTTTTCCACCAGTTCGTCGGTTTAAGACACTCTTATGTCACA
>NC_047107.1:131611131-131709555 GCF_902500255.1 Thalassophryne amazonica
GTGAACCATGATGCTGGAATGTAATTCACACCCATGTTGAAATAATTTCCTACTTTTTCATGACTACGTTTGTAAAATGATTTAAGACAGAATCTGTTACTTGTCTTGTTTTATGTTTGTATGACGACGTAGGAGACGCACTGAAAGCTACAATGAATGCTTCTCATTATTGCCCCCTGCAGAAAAAGATGGACAAAGGCGAGTACAGCGATCCTCAGAGCTTTGCGACAGACATCAGGTTAATGTTCTCCAACTGCTACAAGTACAATCCTCCAGACCACGAGGTGGTGGCCATGGCCCGTAAACTGCAGGTAACCACAGCCTCTGACTAGGAGGTCATTGGGTCAGTGATGAGCTTTTGCTGTGTTGTGGTAAAATGAGCTGCTCGTTGCAACCACAGACAGTGAACTATAAACCCAGTGTGAGGAATGAAGGTTCACTCTGTCAGACGTTCAGGGTGTACGAGGTTAGCTAAAAGCTGCATTCGCTGAGCCGCCGTCAGCATGTGGGTCCATCCTGGACCTGCAGCCAGAAAGAAGTACAGGCAGCACCAAGCAAACATTACTCATCTTAATTAGTTAATGATAATTATTAACAAGTTAACGGCAGCTAGACGAGGTCAGTGTGACAATAAATCAAATGTTTGTGTCTCTGTAAGCAAGAACTTTAATTCTCAGAGCAGGAACTCCTGAGCTCCATGTGAAGGTAGTCCAAAGTCTTCAGAGGATTTTACAGCTTTATAACATTAAAAGTGAAAATATATCAAACTGTTTGAATAGTTCACTTTAAATAAAACACAGTTAAAGCACACGTCGCACTGAAATCATAACAATTTAGATTTAGGCTATTAGTGACTATCTAATGATCCACCGGGATTACTTTGTGCACTTCTGTGACCGGTTTCAAAGTAGACGGCATTCGCAACAAACAGCTAGAGACTTCTGAAAACAAAGTACTCATGAGACAAGTGACGTAGCAACAACCCCAATTACAATGAAGTTGGACGTTGTGTAAAATGTAAATAAAAACAATGCAATGATTTTCAAATCCTCTTCAACCTATATTCAATTAAATACACCACAAAGACAAGATATTTAATGTTTAAACTGATAAACTTTACAAAAGACTGGGAAAGTTGATGAATGCTCAAAGAACACCTGTTTGGAACATTCCACAGGAACAGGTTAATTGGAAACAGGTGAGTGTCATGATTGGATATACGAGGCCTGTCCAAAAAGTATCGGACCTTTTTATTTTTTGCAAAAACCATATGGATTTGAATCACGTGTGATTGCATCAGCCAAGCTTGAACCTTCGTGCGCATGCGTGAGTTTTTTCACGCCTGTCGGTTGCGTCATTTGCCTATGAGCAGTGGTCCACCCCTCTCGTCGGATTTTTATTGCGAATAAATGTCTGAACGATTTGAACGACGCGCGGAATTCCTCCGCTCCTCTTTCCATGACAAAAACTCCTGTAACAGTGGAATGTGCCGTTCATTTCCAAACTGGACGCTGTCTTTTATCCGGGACATCCTCTGACTAGCACAGGAATTGCAGAAGACATGGACATCAGCACTTTTTCAGCACATTGAGACAGACGTGCGGAGGTATTCCGTGCATCGCGGTGGAGCCGCATGGCGCAAAGCAATGCCGTGATGAAGCCTCACAGGACATGTTCTGGCATGTCCAGGCTCATCCACAATTTCTCGGTTAGTCACACGACTGAAAACCCACTGACAGCTGTCTGAAAGCCATCTCAAAGCCATCCTGTGAGACCAACACGGAGGTGGTTTTGTCCTGCGCCATGAACGGCATGATGCCGCATCCGTCCGCTTTTCTTTCCATGAAAAAAACTCCTTTAACAGTGGAATGTGCCGAAAAAGTACTGATGTCCACGCCTTTTTCCTTTTTTTGTGGAAGTCAGACGACGTTCCGGATCAACAAAGCCTTCACGTTGGAAATTATCTGGTTGATTCAGCCTGTCGATCGGCGCTGGGAGCGCAGTGCGCTCAGCAGCTGTGGGCCGTCCTTAAAGCGGCAGTAACACTCCTTAATCTGTGTAATCCCGACAAAATCGTCCCTGAAAGCCATATTAATTTTCCGAACGGTGTCCACCTGGAGGTCTCTCACAGTTTCTGGAAAAAAATTGATGCAGCAAAGCTCCAAATCATTCAGACATTTATTCGCAATAAAAATCCGACGAGAGGGGTGGACCACTGCTCACACAAAGCCTGCTCACAGGCGAATGACGCAACCGACAGGCGTGAAAAAACTCACGCATGCGCACGAAGGTTCAAGCTTGGCTGATGCAATCACACGTGATTCAAATCCATATGGTTTTTGCAAAAAATAAAAAGGTCCGATACTTTTTGGACAGACCTCGTAAAAGGAGCATCCCCAACAGGCTCAGCCGTTCACAAGCAAAGATGGGACGAAGATCACGACTTTGTGAACAACTGCGTGAAAAAATAGTCCAACAGTTTAAGAACAACGTTTCTCAACGTTCAATTGCAAGGAATTTAGGGATTCCATCATCTACAGTCCATAATCAGAAGATTCAGATAATCTGCAGAACTTTCTACACGTAGCAGCAAGGCTGAAAACCAACATTGAGTGCCCGTGACCTTTGATCCCTCAGGTGGCACTGCATTAAAAACCGACATCATTGTGTAAAGGATCTTACCGCGTGGGCTCAGGAACACTTCAGAAAAACATTATCAGTTAACACAATTTGTCTCTACATCTACAAGTGCAAGTTAAAACTCTATGGAGCGAAATCCAGGCCAAAAGTTTTGTAATCTGAAAATAAAAAACGATTGAAAAAATACATTTTTAAACTGAAAATTTAATGTTTGTTCTTGAATTTTATAATCATTTAAAAAGTATTATTAAAATAAAAATAAGTGTAAGATATATATTTTTCAGTTTAAATAAATTTTTGATTCAGCTCTGTAATTATTTTGATCAAATAATTTATTTTCATTCATATTTCTTTTTTTCACCTTCAGATCTTTTTTTCACTTTCAGATCTTATTTTTTCAGTTTCAAACTTTTGGCCCCGTTCTGGCGTGGGAGGGCATGGCTTTGATTGAGAGGGGCGTGGAATTGTGAGTGACAGGAAATCAATCAGTCCTCACATGATGTTGCTTTCAGGAAACGTGGGTACTTTGATAGATAATGACTCTGTTCCTGTCTCCTTCGTTTATTTACTACGCGGCTGGCGCGTGAAAGAAAATAGAGAGAATGAAAGCTTATTACGAGGCTTTAAACCCTCGAGATAAAGCTGTTTATTGTGATCGATGTGTAGCAGTTGGTTCAGTGGATCCGTATGTTGAACCGGATAGTGAATTTAATGACGATGTAACAAAGTGGCAGTTTCACAGCGTAAACTTAATGTGACCAGAACCAAGCAGACCACCCGTGAATCCAAAGCCAAAGCCGGAAGAGCACTCCGGCTACTGGTGGTGTGAAGAAACCTCGCCGTTACAGGCTCGGCACTGTGGCGCTGCGAGAGATCCGCCGCTACCAGAAATCCACCGAGCTGCTGATCCACAAGCTGCCGATCAGGTCAGCCTCGCCGGCCTCCTGCAGAGCATCACAGCGGAGCTCTGAAAGCGGAGGTCGGTCTTGAAGTCCTGAGCGATTTCTCTCACCAGGTGCTGGAAGGGCAGCTTGTGGATCAGCAGCTCGGTGGATTTCTGGTAGCGGCGGATCTCTCTCAGCGCCACAGTGCTGGGCCTGTAACGGCGAGGCTTCTTCACACCGCCGGTAGCTGGAGCGCTCTTCCGGGCGGCTTTGGATTTGGATTTCCGGGCGGTCTGCTTGGTTCTGTCCATATTAACGCTTCCTTCAGATCTGCTGAGCCTGGTCTCTTTGTGTCACTTAGAAAGCTCGTAACACTTCACTGCTTGTTGCACAATAACTGCTGGCAGCCTGTAAAATGAGCGACCTGCCTCATTTTCATGCGGCGATGCTGCGCTGCGTTCACGGTCTTGTGTGAATTTGGGACACATAGGTTGTTTTTTTTAAGTGTACGTGTTAAACTTTACAATCCTGCATATTTTCCAGTTTTTAAACATCAAAAGTGACCAAAAATGAGTGGTCTAGAATTACTTGTAATAGACTTCTTTGTCCTTAGCATCACTTTATTTACAGGTATCAAGACAACACAGTGGAGAGAAAGTGTTAAATCATTATCTATCAAAAGACCCACGTTTCCTGAAAGCAACATCATGTGAGGACTGTTTGCTCTCCTGTCACTCACAATTCCATGCCCCTCTCAATCGAAGCCACGCCCTCCCACGCCAGAATAGGGCCAAAGGTTTGAAACTGGAAAAAAAAGATCTGAAAGTGAAAAAAGATCTGAAGGTGAAAAAGAAATATGAATGAAAATAAATTATTTGATCAGAAAAATTACAGAGCTGAATCAAAAATGTATTTAAACTGAAAAATATATATCTTACACTTATTTTTATTTTGATAATCCTTTTGAAATGATTATAAAATTCAAGAACATTGAATTTTCAGGTTCAAAATTTATTTTCTCAATCTTTTTTTATTTTCAGATTACAAATCTTTTGGCCTGGATTTAGCTCCATAAAACTCTACCATGCAAAGTCAAAGTCATACATCAACAACATCCAGAAACACCGCCGCCTTCTCTAGGCCCGAGCTCATTTGAAATGGACAGACACAACGTGAAAAAGTGTGCTGTAGTCTGATGAGTCCACATTTCAAATTGTTTTTGGAAATCATGGACATCATGTCCTCTGGACAAAAGAGGAAAAAGACCATCCAGATTGTTACCAGCGCAAAGTTCAAAAACCAGCATCTGTGATGGTATGGGGGTGTGTTAGTGCCCATGGCATGGACAACTTACACATCTGTGATGGTATGGGGGTGTGTTAGTGCCCATGGCATGGACAACTTACACATCTGTGATGGTATGGGGGTGTGTTAGTGCCCATGGCATGGGCAACTTACACATCTGTGATGGTATGGGGGTGTGTTAGTGCCCATGGCATGGGCAACTTACACATCTGTGATGGCACCATCAATGCTGAAAGGTACATCCAGGTTTTGGAGCAACACATGCTGCCATCCAAGCAACGTCTTTTTCAGGGACGTCTCTGCTTATTTCAGCAAGACAATGCCAAGACACATTCTGCACGTGTTACAACAGCGTGGCTTCATAGTAAAAGAGTGCGGGTACTAGACTGGCCTGCCTGCAGTCCAGACCTGTCGCCCATTCAAAATGTGTGGCGCATTATGAAGCACAAAATACGACAACGGAGACCCCCAGACTGTTGAACAACTGAAGTCGTCCATCAAGCAAGAATGGGAAAGAATTCCACCTACAAAGCTTCAACAATTAGTAGTGTTCCCAAATGCTTATTGAGTGTTGTTAGAACGAAAGGTGATGTAACACAGTGGGAAACATACAGTAGTGTTCAGAATAATAGTAGTGCTATGTGACTAAAAAGATTAATCCAGGTTTTGAGTATATTCCTTATTGTTACATGGGAAACAAGGTACCAGTAGATTCAGTAGATTCTCACAAATCCAACAAGACCAAGCATTCATGATATGCACACTCTTAAGGCTATGAAATTGGGCTATTAGTTAAAAAAAAAAAGTAGAAAAGGGGTGTTCACAATAATAGTAGTGTGGCATTCAGTCAGTGAGTTTGTCAGTTTTGTGGAACAAACAGGTGGGAATCAGGTGTCCCCTATTTAAGGATGAAGCCAGCACCTGTTGAACATGCTTTTCTCTTTGAAAGCCTGAGCAAAATGGGACGTTCAAGACATTGTTCAGAAGAACAGCGTAGTTTGATTAAAAAGTTGATTGGAGAGGGGAAAACTTATACGCAGGTGCAAAAAATTATAGGCTGTTCATCTACAATGATCTCCAATGCTTTAAAATGGACAAAAAAAACCAGAGACACGTGGAAGAAAACGGAAAACAACCATCAAAATGGATAGAAGAATAACCAGAATGGCAAAGGCTCACCCATTGATCAGCTCCAGGATGATCAAAGACAGTCTGGAGTTGCCTGTAAGTGCTGTGACAGTTAGAAGATGCCTGTGTGAAGCTAATTTATTTGCAAGAATCCCCCGCAAAGTCCCTCTGTTAAATAAAAGACGTGCAGAAGAGGTTACAATTTGCCAAAGAACACATCAACTGGCCTAAAGAGAAATGGAGGAATATTTTGTGGACTGATGACTATGGTGTTGGGTCTATATATATCGCATACCAGGTATCATGGATCAGTTTGGATATGTCAAAATACTTGAAGAGGTCATGATGCCTTATGCTGAAGAGGACATGCCCTTGAAATGGGTGTGTTAACAAGACAATGACCCCAAGCACACTAGTAAACCAGCAAAATCTTGGTTCCAAACCAGCAAAATTAATGCCTCGCAGATGTGAAGAAATCATGAAAAACTGTGGTTATACAACTAAATACTAGTTTAGTGATTCACAGGATTGATAAAAAAGCAGTTTGAACATAATAGTTTTGAGTTTGTAGCGTCAACAGCAGATGCTACTATTATTGTGAACACCCCCTTTTCTACTTTTTTTTTTACTAATAGCCCAATTTCATAGCCTTAACAGTGTGCATATCATGAATGCTTGGTCTTGTTGGATTTGTGAGAATCTACTGAATCTACTGGTACCTTGTTTCCCATGTAACAATAAGAAATATATTCAAAACCTGGATTAATCTTTTTAGTCACATAGCACTACTATTATTCTGAACACTACTGTACCACTGTCCCAGCTTTTTTGAAATGTGTTGCAGCCATCCATTTCAAAATGAGCAAATATTTGCACAAAAACAAAGTTTATCAGTTTGAACATTAAATATCTTGTCTTTGTGGTGTATTCAATTGAATATAGGTTGAAGAGGATTTGCAAATCATTGTATTCTGTTTTTATTTACATTTCACACAACATCCCAACTTCATTGGAATTGGGGTTGTACTAGAAGCTTCCCAACGTGCCTTGCAATGGAATGTAATTTTTTCAATTTAATTTATTTTCATTTATATAGCGCCAAATCACAACAAAGTTGCCAAAAGGCGCTTCACACAAGTAAGGTCTAACCTTACCAACCTCCAGAGCAAGAACACAGGCGACAATGGTAAGAAAAAAAACTCCCTCTGAGATCTGACATCATTCCTCTTACATCAGTGGTCTGTGATCACTCACTTATTAAGTTTACAGTTTCACTGCCATGTTTAAAGGAACAACAACCTTATTTATCACTGTGGCGATGGATCAACTCCTCAGCTAAGACTGAACTCGAAGCTAGACTGCCTGATGTCTTAGCTTCACATTTGGCAAATACCCAGTCAGTAGACAGACTTGTGGATAGTTTAAACTCAGTGCTCAAAACTACACTTTACATGATTGCGCCACCTTTATTAAAACCGTGCCTCCTCAAATCACAGTCACCGCGTGACCTCAAGCATAAAGCTAGAGGTCTAGAACAGAAATGGTGTAATTCAAAATTAGAAGTATTTCACCTTGCGTGGCGTGATGCTATCTTAGACTATAATCATGCATTACTGGCTGCAAAGTGGACCTATTACTCTGATTTGATCAACAAAAACAAGCATAACTCAAAGTTCTTGTTTGACACGATACACTTATTCATGGACAGCCACCTGTAGTTTATTAAATATCTTGTCTGATGTCATGCCTGACCAGTCGTTCTCACTGTGTTTTCTACAGTAACACTCCCTCTAACCTTAGTGACATGAAATTTCCGGTTCCACAGGCGTCCGTCTTAGGCCCCCTGCTTTTCTCCCTTTATATAGCACCCTTTGGGCACATATTGTGGCGCTTTAGGATTACCTTTCACTGCTATGCTGATGATACTCAGTTATATATGCCGATAACTGCTGGTAATCTCATTCACATAAAATCCTTAGAAGATTGCCTTGCATCAGTGAGAAGTTGGATGTCTAGAAACTTCCTACTTTTAAACTCTGACAAGACTGAAATGATAGTTCTTGGTCCAGTGAGACATCGGCATCAATTTGACCAGTTAACACTCAACCTAGGCTTGTGTGTCATATGTCACACTGACAAAGTGAGGAACCTTGGGTTAATTTTTGGTCCTACGTTGTCCTTTGACCTCCACGTTAGAGATATTATGAGGACTGCTTTCTTCCACCTGCGAAATATAGTGACGATTCGTCCCATCCTGTCTATGGCTGATGCTGAGACCCTGATCCATGTGTTTGTCTCTTCTAGATTGGACTACTGCAATGTTCTATTTTCTAGTTTACCTCAGTCCATCATTAGGGCTCTCCAGTTGGTTCAAAATGCTGCTGCCATACTTTTGACAGGAAGCAGAAAGTTTGACCACATTACACCCATTTTGGTGTCTCTTCACTGGCTTCCTGTCCCAGCGAGATCAGATTTTAAGGTTCTGCTACTAGTCTATAAAATTGTTCGTGGACTGGCACCTCCCTACCTAGCTGACCTAATTAAACCTTACGTACCGGCCCGGGCTCTGTGTTCTCAGGGTGCAGGACTACTTTGTGTCCCTAAGGTGAATAACAAGTCTGCGAGTCACAGAGCTTTCTCTTATCGTGCCCCTGTTCTGTGGAATAATCTCCCTGCGTCAATAAAACAGTCAGATTCTGTGGAGACTTTCAAGTCCAGACTTAAGACGCACTTATTTTCCCTTTCGTATGACTAGCATACTGACATAGTATAATTCTACGCTTTTTACTCTTTTAATTCATTTAATTGGTAAATGGAGCATGCTGCGGCCTCAACTTTACCTAAATTCTGTCTCTTTTTGTGAACCTTAGGGCTCGTTTCCGGCGATCACCTTAGTATTTCCCAGTGGTGGGCACAGATAACCAAAAAATTAACTTTGATCACAGATAATCAGATAACTTAAAAGTTATCTTTGATAAAGATAAACCGATAAACCACCCAAAAATGTATCGGAAGTTACTTATAACCGATAAATTCCAGTATTGTCTCCGGTACACTTGCAACTACTAACAAGCTGATTTTGAGTTTTAACACCACGATCGCTTTTGGAAGCATCAAAAAGGACAACAGACCCAAACAATGAGTCAGTACTTCTGTCTTTGAGCGTCTTGCCCCCTGCTGGAAGCTCCAGTTTACTACATGGCTTCCAGCACAGACAAGCTGAGAGGAGCTATGAAGCTCAACTCTCTACTCAATTACAATGCTTCCGTCAGGTGAAGGTCTTGGAAAATAAAGCAGTGCTGAGTTATGGTTTGGTGTATAAATAAAATGAATACTGATAGAATAACTCCATTAATGTCAATTCTGTCATTTGTACAAAGTTAAAATATAACATATCTTTTAATGTTGAAAAATGCATTAATTCTGAAGTTTTGTAACACAGACAGATCACAAAGGATTCTGGGTATAATGTGCCTCCACGAACACTGATTGGTTGACTTATACATTATGTAAACCAACACGTTAATGTGAGGTGTGTCGCGTGTTGGTGTTTACAGATAAATGTGCTTTTTTAAAATATTCCATTTTTTATTTATTAAAAAAAAGGCATTTTCAAAAAAAAAAAAAAAAAAACAAGTTGTAATTGGATAACCATCTGATATCACCGGTGTCAAAAATAAATAATAGAACACTGCCATGATCTACTGGTGCCAGACGTTCTGTACTTCAGCTGGGTTTACATTGTCCACGTTTTGGTCCTTTTTCAGATGATTTTTCATTCGTGTGAGAATTTTTTGGATCGCACTGAGTTTCAGGTTAATCGCGCGTCCTGCATCGTTTAGTATACATGGAGTAACGAGCTGTGTTTCACGACCTCGCCGATCGTATGATCAGATGAAAATCAAACCTGTTTGATATTCTGGTCGGCCGTCGTGAAGGTATCCCGCTGCTGATGCGCTACAAGTGTCCAACTGCAGTGTGCCTGTGCAAACACCACAGACCTGTCTTGTAAATTTTTTTTTCCCACATAGCTTTGATGTCTCCCATCGAGAGTTTTTGTAAATTAAGTTTGAAAAAAAAGCTTCTGTTTATGTTTTGCTTCTGGAAACACGAGTCCGACGTGTGGTTTTTGAACGTACAATGTGTGTGAGAACATAAATTGGGGGCTCTTAATTTTTACACCGTGCGGTTCTGTCATACAGTTTGAGCTGGAACCGAGTACAGTGATTGAAAATATCAGCCCAGCTTCAGTTTGAATACAGCCATGAACACTACTGGCCAGTAGATGGCAGTAGAGACCTTGAAAACTTGACAAAACAAAATTCCAGATAATCTCTGTCTGCTACATTTAAGATGCGTGGAATTTAACAAACACAATAACAGCATCTATAAACCCAGAGAATATATTCACAAGAGTTTTACAGGGATGTGAAAACTCCGCAGATCTGCGGAATTCTGTTGATTTCATCTTGGGGAGGGGGGGGTGGGGTGTTAGTGATGTACTCTTTAATCTTGAACATCACTGAGTTTTTAAAATGCTTATCACAAAGCGTTCTCTTTTTTATGACATCGTGTAAGTTTTATAAGTCTGCGGACACTGATCTGTGTGTTACAGATATGAATCAGTTTCCTCGGATCCGCGGAGTTTCGCGGAGGAAAAATGCCACTCAAAGTAGCTGTTACGACAGTTGTCGTAAAGCATGACTGGTTGGTTGCTGCGGCGACGCTGTGTGGCTCCTGTGCAACGCTTAAGCTAAACTTAGCATGTGGACATCCCAAACTTTTAGAGCTTTCAAGTTTTTAAAAGAAGATTTGTGCAGCATGTCTGTGTCACGGAGCGACGTCGCACAGAGAGAAGATGGCGAGAAAGACTGTTTGAAAAAAGGACAAGAATCCGTGGAATTGTTGCTGGCTTCATCACCTTTTTAAGATTTTTTTTCAAGATGGCGCCGCTGTGTTTGGTTCACCGTCCTCGTCTGCTAGACTTTTGATTCTGGGTTTTCTTTTGCTTGTCCTACACAATGTATCATCTCTGATTGTGTATGATCGCTTGACACTGCTGAAAATATGTGATACCTTGAACTGTTTGCCTGGCTGTACTAAAAACGGACAATCGAAGTCGCCTCCACCACCACTCCTAGCTTCTGTACCTCTCTATTTGAGGCGTCTTGCCTGTGTGTTGCCTCGCAGCAAGAAGCGTAGATGTGGAAGGAGGGGGGTATTACACGTCAGGATTAAAACTTAGCTGGGTTTCTCTGGAGGGAAATATCTCAACTGCCAAACAGTGATGTCCATGGAGCGTGGCGGTCTCGGTCTGTGCCGCTCCGGATACCGCTGGCGATGGCTCCGGATGGTCATTCCCAGCACCAAGTATCTGCCTCCATCTTGCCGGCAAACGAGGACTCAGCGCCGGGGCTGCGTGCGGGAGAATCTTCGTCCGCTCAGCCGTGCAGCTCTGCGGCAGACTACAAGTCCCAAGCCGGTGCGCGCAGCGCTGCTGAACGCCCGCTCAATCATGAACAGGACGTTTGTCTGAAATGACTTTATTTCCTCCCAGAAATTGGATCTGTTCATGCTCACGGAGACCTGGCTAAAGCCAGGTGACAACAGTGCTTTCTCTGAGCTCCTCTCCTCTGGTTACTTTTTCCTGAGTGCGCCCGTACAACGAGCCGTGGAGGCGGGCTTGCTGCTGTGTACAAACAGAGCATCAGCTGTCGGCCCATTCCTTCTAAAGTCTACAGTAGTTTGGAAGTGCAATCATTTCTGCTTCAACTGTCACGTCCCATACTGGGTGCTGTAGTTTATCATCCTCCCAAATACAACAAGGATTTCATCTCTGAAATGTCAGATTTTCTTTCAGAAATAATATCGATTTATAACAGTTTTTTCATTTGTGGGGACTTTAACATTCATGTCTGTTGTCCTTCCAGTCAGCTGACAAATGAGTTTAAAAGCCTTTTGGCCTCTTTAGATCTGACTCAGTTTGTAAACGCTCCCACACATCAGCGCGGCAATACACTGGACCTAGTTATCTCCTACGGTCTCCCATTGTCTGTCTCTGAAATATGTGACACCTGTATCTCTGACCATTTCCCCATTATATTTAATTTCACTGTCTGTCCCCCAGCAACTAAAACACTTGCCCCTGCCTGTGGCCGCCGTACGTACCATCACTTCAGACACAGTTAAAAAATTCATTGCAGCCTTTGTGAACTCCAATATACATGTTGAACCAACTTCCCAATCCCCGGACGAATTCCTTGCCTCATTCTATTCCACCTGTTCTGGAATCCTGGACACCATTGCGCCTGTCAAATTTAAATCCACCAAACCTACACCAGACCCCTGTTTAAATGACACCACCCGGGCTCTGCAGAGGCGTTGTAGGCAGGCTGAATGCAGGTGGAAAAAAGACAGACTGCATGTATCACTGGAGATGCTTAGGGACTCCTTCTCTGATTACCAACATGCAGTAAAGGAGGCAAAGTGCAAATATCTTTCCAACATAATTTCTACCAGCTGCTACCGTCCCCGAGCATTATTCAATACAATTCAATCAGTCGTAAATCCTACAGATAAAAATTTCAATAATGCAACCACGTCAACTTGTGAAGACTTCCTTCAATTTTTCGTTGACAAAGTGGCATCTGTCAGACAAAGTATAAAACCAAACCACCATATCTCTACTTTGCCAAGTTCGCCTCCCTCTGTTGTCTCCAGTTCCAGTGTTCTCAAAGAGTTTGTGCCAGTGTCGCTCTCTCAGCTTTCTGAGGTTGTGCAGAAGTTGAGACCTACCACCTGTCCCCTGGACATAATTCCACCAAAGATGCTGAAACAATTTTTTGACACAGTACGACCAAGGCTTCTTCAACAACTGTTTAAGATCTGGGTCTGTTGCGGCTGTTTTCAAACAGGCTGTGGTCAGACCGCTGCTTAAAAAACCAAACCTTGATCCAGTAGTACTGTCAAACTTCAGACCAGTGTCCCACTTGGCTTTTCTCTCCAGAATTCTAGAGAAGCTTGTTTTTAATCAGTTGCTGTCTTTTCTGGACCAGAATCAGGTTTTTGATAAATTTCAGTCAGGTTTTCATACACGCCACAGTACTGAGTCCGCGCTGTTGAGAGTCCAAAATGACATCCTGTTGTCCCTGGACTCAAAGAGACCTGTACTGGATGACATCCAGCTTTACTGCTCCTTTAAGCCATCTGAGATTAAGAGGCTTGATTCCCTCCTCCATTGTTTGGCGGAAATAAAACAATGGCTAACGAATAGCTTTCTTCAGCTCAACGCAGACAAAACAGAGACATTGGTTATTGCCCCTGATGCCCATTTTCAGTACTTGGGAGACCTGGGCCAGTCTGCTAAATCATGTCTTCGAAACTTGGGTGTCATCTTTGACAAAGACATGTCTTTGGTACAGCATTGTAAACAGCTGACGAGGAATTGCTTCTTTCAATTAAGAAACATCTCTAAGCTCAGGAAAATGGTGTCTCGAAATGATTTAGAGCTTATTATTCATGCTTTTGTGTCAACACGTTTAGACTATTGTAACAGTTTGTTTTCATGTCTAAACAAGAAGGAGTTGCATCGACTGCAGTTAGTACAGAACTCTGCAGCGAGAATTCTGACACAAGCTAACAGGAGGACTCATATTTCTCCAATTTTAAAGGAGCTTCACTGGCTGCTAGTGTCCTTCAGGATCAATTTTAAAATTTTGGTTTTAACCTTTAGAGCGCTACATGGCCAGGCGCCTCCCTATATCTGTGACCTCATCCAGCCTTATGCCCCTGCCAGGGTGTTGAGGTCTGTGGACCAAAATTATGTTGATGGTTCCTCACACCCGTTTCGCAACCAGAGGAGAGCGATCTGATGTATTGTGTGGTGTACTGTGGTTTTATGTTGTGAAGCACCTTGTGGCTCTTGTCTGTGAAAGGTGCTATATAAATAAAATTTGCTTACTTACTTAATTTACTTACTTACTGTTGGTAATGCTCGATCTCACTGCAGCATTCGATACAGTGGACAACTCCATCCTCCTGAACCGTCTTGCCCAGCAGGTGGGCTTTCAGGGACCCGTGCTGCAGTGGTTCAGGTCCTATTTAACAGACAGGCACTTCTCTGTTTTCATCAATGGCTACTCCTCTTCTACAGCCCGACTGTCTTCTGGTGCCCCGCAAGGCTCCATTTTGGGCCCAGGTCTGTTCTCTCTTTACATGCTGCCTCTGGGTTCAATCATCTCCAGCCATAATGTGTCTTTTCATATGTACGCCGATGATCTTTAAATCTATCTACCAGTCTCACCAGATTTTCCAGATGCATTTCAGGCCATCAACACCTGTATGGATGACATCAAGCACTGGCTCACACAGAATTTCCTGAGTCTAAATGAATCCAAAATGGAATTCTGTCTTTTTGGCACCACACCGTAATCAGAAACTTAAAGTTCACTTGGACACTGACCTAAATCTCCATAAACAAATTGACTCTGTTGTTAAGACAAGCTTCTTTCAGCTCCCCATTCTTACAAAAGTGAAACCCTTCCTCAGTTGTTGTGACCTGGAGAAAGCAATCCATGCATTCATCAGCTCACACTTGGACTACTGCAATGCTCTGTACATTGGACTCAGTCAAACATCCTTACACAGATTACAGCTGATGCAGAATGCTGCTGTCCGGCTCCTCACAAATTGTCGTAAACATCACCATATCACACCTGTTCTGCGCTCTCTCCACTGGTCGCCAGTGCAATACAGAATCCAATACAAACTTCTCCTGTTCGTTTTCTGCTCCATCCACAACCTCGCACCTGCGTATCTATGTGAGATTCTGACCCTTCACCAGCCCAGCAGATTTCTATGATCTGCACAGCTCTACTTGTTGGAGCAGTCCAGGTCTCAAAGCAAACAGTGATTGTGCTTTCGCAGTAGTAGGTCCCAAACTTTGGAACTTGCTGCCCCTCGACTTGCGTGCCATCTTGGATCTGCCCCTTTTTAAAACAAAACTCAAAACGTATTTGTTTAGATGTGCTTTTGATACTTAGTCTTGTTTAGACTTGGGAGTAAAACATAACTGTCTTCTTCTTTTTAACTTTATTTTAAATATGATTTTTATATGTACAGCGCTTTGGTCAACTTAGGTTGTTGTAAAGCACTTAAATAAAATTTGATTGATTGATTGACTCATCAACACATCTGAAAGATAAAAGAAACGGGAAAAGTGAACTGTGCCCTCAGGAAAACACGGTAAGAATTTTTATCTCCCTGGAAAATAAATATTCTGCTGTTCAAACAGGATTTTAGACAAGATTATGTGATTTTTTTTTAATTTTTTTTTTCTTCTCACTAATCTAGACTTTCTTTCATTGTAAAAAAAAAGACATTGTGGCTTTGAATGGATTTAGGCTGCATGAATTTACACAAGAATATAAGTGACTTTTTACTATAAGATATGTTATTGATATTTTACCATGATTTTCCAAATATTCTACAAGCTTTAGCTGTGGTTTTTGAAATACTGTAACAGTCTTTTCAGTCTTCATAAATTTCATGTAGTTTAATTGTTCTAAGTTAATGCATAATTTAGTTTACAATTAAAAGGAAAATCATTCCAGGTCCTACTTCCACGTCGTATTCTGTTATTTCAGCATCATCATTGACAGGTCAAATAAAAGGTTGAATGTAGGATCATTTAAATATCCACTAATTTTGAGATTTGTTCTTCCAGGAGATGCTGAAAAAGTATCATTAGATAAAAATTTTCCTTGGATTTCACAATTTTCATTTCACAGCCCTGGTTTTAGGCACTAGAGTTTACTGCTGTTGTCCCTGAGCCTGCTGAGATTACCCTATCCTACCCATAATGCACTGCTGGGCACAGCATGTCCACACTAAAACCTTAAAAATTAACTAAAACATATATCTGATATTTTCACTTTATAAAACTTCAGACATGACAGACATTTTAAACAACTTGTCCAAAATTAGTTTGGTTAAAATTTGAACCATAAGTTAAAACTGTATGCCTCTGGATTACTTGGGTGATATTGCCCGCGTATCAGTATGGGGTTAAAAGAAATCTTTTTTTTTTTTTTTTTTTTTTTGTGACCAGTTCTCCTTTGCCTGCAGAGGATGGAGCGGTTTCTTCTAGAAGCAGCTCTCTTCTGTTTGCAGAGGGTAGAACTACACATCTGCTATGAAACATTTAACAGGTAGGTGCTCAACTGATTTTAAATTTTGAAAATGTTTGCAGCTGTTTAGCTTTGTTTACTACATTAACGGTCTAAAAATTATCGGACGAAAATTTATCAGATGATAATTATTCCGATAATAGCTTTTAAAGTTATCTGAAAAGATAATCCAATAATGAAAACATTATCTTCGATAATTATCGGATTATCGGAACTGTGCCCACCACTGGTATTTCCTGTTTTTGCTTGTTGTTTAATGCTGACAAATTATACAGTATTTTTTGTCTTTCTGATGCCTCATTCTGTTTTTTCTCTCTGTTTAAGGTGCAGCTCCATCCAGAGATGGGTGTGGTATTTGTGCTGGAGACCCTCCTGTCCTGTGCACCAACAGCTTTTCCTGTATATTCGTTTTGTGAATTGTTCTGTCATTTATGTCTGTATCATGGCCCAAGCAGAGGGTCACCCCTTTGAGTCTGGTCTGCTTGAGGTTTCTTCCTCAGAGGGAGTTTTTTCCTTACCACTGTTGCTCTGGGGGTTAGTAAGGTTAGACCTTACTTGTGTGAAGCGCCTTGAGGCAACTCTGTTGTGATTTGGCGCTATATAAATGAAAATAAATTGACACAATTCACAAAATGAATATACAGGAAATGTTGCCGGTGCACAGGACAGGATTACATAAACAGACACCACACCCATCTCTAGATGGAGCTGCACCTCAAACAAGCAAGATAACAAATACAGTATAATTTGTCAGCATTAAGCAACAAGAAAAACAGAAGAAATACTAAGGTGATCGAAGGCCACTAGGCCTAAGCTTCACTAAAAGACCCAGAATTTAGATTTAGATTTAGAAGTTGAGGCTGCAGCACAGTGCGTTTATTAATAAAATTTATTTAAAAGAGTAAAAAGCAGAAGCCTTTTGAACCAATTGGAGAGCCCTAATGCTGAACTGCGGTAAACCAGAAAATAGAACATTGCAGTAGTCCAATGTAGAAGAGACAAACACATGGATCAGGGTCTCAGCATCAGCCATAGACAGGATGGGATGAATCTTCGCTATATTTCGCAGGTGGAAGAAAGCAGTCCTAGTAATATTTCTAATGTGGAGGTCAAAGGACAATGTAGGATCCTCACTTTATCAGTGTGATGTATGACACACGAGGCTAGACTAAGTGTTAGCTGGTCAAATTGATGCTGATATCTCACTGGACTATTAGCTTCTCACTGATGCAAAGCAATCTTCTAAGGATTTTATGTGAACGAGATTACCAGCAGTTATCAGCATGTATAACTGAATATCATCAGCATAGCAGTGAAAGGTAATTCCAAAATGCCACAATATGTGCTATATAAAGGGAGAAAAGCAGGGGGCCTAAGACAGACCCCTGTGGAACCCCAAATTTTATGTCACTAAGGTTAGAGGTAGTGTTACTATACAAAACACAGAACGACTGGTCAAGTATGACGTCAGCCATGCAAGGGCACTCCCAGTAATCCCAAAATGATTTTCCAGCCTATCAAGTAGAATATGATGATCCATGGTATCAAACGCAGCACTGAGATCTAACAGCACAAGAACCGTAGTGGTGTCTGAATCCATTGTAAGCAGAAGATCATTCACCAGTGTGAGAGCCGTCTCTGTGGAATGATATTTTCTAAAAGCAGACTGCAGTGGCTCAAAGAGATTATTCTCAGTAAGATAGTCTACGAGCTGCCGTGAAAACACTTTTTCCAGAATTTTAGAGCAAAATGATAGATTTGATAGTTTTTCAGTACACGATGGCAGGGGTGCCCAACATGTTTTGAACTGAGCTCTACTTTTAACACAATTTTCTGGCAGGTTTTAACAGTAATAATGCATCATTGAAGTACAGTGGGGCAAAAAAGTATTTAGTCAGTCCCTGATTGTGCAAGTTCTTCTTCGAAAGATGAGAGAGGTCTGTAATTTTCATCATAGGTACACTTCAACTATGAGAGACAAAATGAGAAAAAAAAATTCCAGGAAATCACATTTTTAAAGAATTTATTTGTAAATTATTGTGGAAAATAAGTATTTGGTCACCCACAAACAAGCAAGATTTCTGGCTCTCACAGACCTGTAACTTCTTCTTTAAGAAGCTCTTCCAGGGGTCGAATTAGTACGTGCATGTGATAGTTTGTGCACATATTATTGGAGCGGTGTATGTAATTTTATACTGCAGTAGCACTGGTGCAAGTAACTTTATCCAAGTCTTATCAACTATAAGCACCAGTAGAATGAGCCAGTAAAGGAAGAAATAAGAAAAAAACAATTTCCAGTGTGTTGTCTTTGTCTTCCCTGCGTTTTATGACTCTCACACTCAGAGTGAGTTGCTGTGCTCTATTTGTTGTGAAAAGCTGACAAACATCGCCAGCGGCGCCGTCCTTGGGTTCACAACATCCTCATGAGTCGTTCCCAGTTCGGGGAGTTTCATTATTTGCTGCAGGAGCTGCAGGAAATAACTAGGGCTGCCACGACTAGTCGACTAGTCACGACTATGTCATCTATTGGAACCATCGATAACTAGAACTCAAGACTCTTGCTTGCCTCTACTGGTGGTTGGCTCTCACTGCGGTATTGTATCACTTCCTGTTATGGAGCACAGTGGTGTTTTGCGGTATCTGTTAGCTGTTTAATCTGCGTAGTTAGACTGATCTAGATAACTAGATAACGATTTGTTTCACAGTGTAATATTCACTTGCCTTAACTAAAGCACTCCCTCTGCTGAATCACCTCTAAATTATTTACACATTATTCACTTTGTGTGTTTTTAGGAATCCGCTAGCTTAGCGCAGCTACTAGCTCTTAGCCAGTTTAGCATGGCGGCTTCTCCTGTCTCTCCCGCACTTCTCTGCTCTGGGTGTGAAATGTTTAGTTATTCCTCGGCCTCCTTTAGCAGTAACGGTACTTGTAATAAGTGTAGCTTGTTCGTAGCTTTGGAGGCCAGGCTGGGTGAATTGGAGACTCGGCTCCGCACCTTGGAAAATCCTACAGCTAGCCAGGCCCCTGTAGTCGGTGCGGACCAAGGTAGCTTAGCCGCTGTTAGCTGTCCCCCAGCAGATCCCGAACAGCCGGGAAAGCAGGCCGGCTGGGTGACTGTGAGGAGGAAGCGTAGTCCTAAACACAAGCCCCCTGTACACCACCAACCCGTTCACATCTCTAACCATTTTTCCTCACTCGGCGACACACCCGCCGAAAATCAAACTCTGATTATTGGCGACTCTGTTTTGAGAAATTTGAAGTTAGTGACACCAGCAACCATAGTCAAATGTCTTCTGGGGGCCAGAGCAGGCGACATTGAAGGAAATTTGAAACTGCTGGGTAAGGCTAAGCGTAAATTTGGTAAGATTGTAATTCACGTTGGCAGTAATGACACCCGGTTACGCCAATCGGAGGTCACTAAAACTAACATTGAATCGGTGTGTAACTTTGCAAAAACAATGTCGGACTCTGTAGTTTTCTCTGGGCCCCTCCCCAATCGGTCCGGGAGTGACATGTTTAGCCGCATGTTCTCCTTGAATTGCTGGCTGTCTGAGTGGTGTCCAAAAATTGAGGTGGGCTTCATAGATAATTGGCGAAGCTTCTGGGGAAAACCTGGTCTTGTTAGGAGAGACGGCATCCATCCCACTTTGGATGGAGCAGCTCTCATTTCTAGAAATCTGGCCAATTTTCTTAAATCCTCCAAACTGTGACTATCCAGGGTTGGGACCAGGAAGCAGAGTTGTAGTCTTACACACCTCTCTGCAGCTTCTCTCCCCCTGCCATCCCCTCATTACCCCATCCCCGTAGAGACGATGCCTGCTCCCAGACCACCAACAACAGTAAAAATCTATTTAAGCATAAAAATTCAAAAAGAAAACATAATATAGCACCTTCAACTGCACCACAGACTAAAACAGTTAAATGTGGTCTATTAAACATTAGGTCTCTCTCTTCTAAGTCCCTGTTAGTAAATGATATAATAATTGATCAACATATTGATTTATTCTGCCTTACAGAATCCTGGTTACAGCAGGATGAATATGTTAGTTTAAATGAGTCAACACCCCCGAGTCACACTAACTGTCAGAATGCTCGAGGCGGAGGATTAGCAGCAATCTTCCACTCCAGCTTATTAATTAATCAAAAACCCAGACAGAGCTTTAATTCATTTGAAGGCTTGACTCTTAGTCTTGTCCATCCAAATTGGAAGTCCCAAAAACCAGTTTTATTTGTTGTTATCTATCGTCCACCTGGTCGTTACTGTGAGTTTCTCTGTGAATTTTCGGACCTTTTGTCTGACTTAGTGCTTAGCTCAGATAAGATAATTATAGTGGGCGATTTTAACATCCACACAGATGCTGAGAATGACAGCCTCAACACTGCATTTAATCTATTATTAGACTCAATTGGCTTTGCTCAAAATGTAAATGAGTCCACCCACCACTTTAACCATACTTTAGATCTTGTTCTGACTTATGATATGGAAATTGAAGACTTAACAGTATTCCCTGAAAACCCCCTTCTGTCTGATCATTTCTTAATAACATTTACATTTACTTTAATGGACTACCCAGCAGTGGGGAATAAGTTTCATTACAGTAGAAGTCTTTCGGAAAGCGCTGTAACTAGGTTTAAGGATATGATTCCTTTTTTGTTATGTTCTCCAATGCCATATACCAACACAGTGCAGAGTAGCTACCTAAACTCTGAGTGAGATAGATTATCTCATCAGTAGTTTTACAAAATTACTCATAACCATCCCAAAGACGTATTGTTATCTTTGGCTGCTTTCAGTGATGCCGGTATTTGGTTAGACTCTTTCTCTCCGATTGTTCTGTCTGAGTTATTTTCATTAGTTACTTCATCCAAACCATCAACATGTTTATTAGACCCCATTCCTACCAGGCTGCTCAAGGAAGCCCTACCATTATTTAATGCTTCGATCTTAAATATGATCAATCTATCTTTGTTAGTTGGCTATGTACCACAGGCTTTTAAGGTGGCAGTAATTAAACCATTACTTAAAAAGCCATCACTTGACCCAGCTATCTTAGCTAATTATAGGCCAATCTCCAACCTTCCTTTTCTCTCAGAAATTCTTGAAAGGGTAGTTGTAAAACAGCTAACTGATCATCTGCAGAGGAATGGTCTATTTGAAGAGTTTCAGTCAGGTTTTAGAATTCATCATAGTACAGAAACAGCATTAGTGAAGGTTACAAATGATCTTCTTATGGCCTCGGACAGCGGACTCATCTCAGTGCTTGTTCTGTTAGACCTCAGTGCTGCTTTTGATACTGTTGACCATAAAATTTTATTACAGAGATTAGAGCATGCCATAGGTATTAAAGGCACTGCGCTGCGGTGGTTTGAATCATATTTGTCTAATAGATTACAATTTGTTCATGTAAATGGGGAATCTTCTTCACAGACTAAAGTTAATTATGGAGTTCCACAAGGTTCTGTGCTAGGACCAATTTTATTCACTTTATACATGCTTCCCTTAGGCAGTATTATTAGACGGTATTGCTTAAATTTTCATTGTTACGCAGATGATACCCAGCTTTATCTATCCATGAAGCCAGAGGACACACACCAATTAGCTAAACTGCAGGATTGTCTTACAGACATAAAGACATGGATGACCTCTAATTTCCTGCTTTTAAACTCAGATAAAACTGAAGTTATTGTACTTGGCCCCACAAATCTTAGAAACATGGTGTCTAACCAGATCCTTACTGTGGATGGCATTACCCTGACCTCTAGTAATACTGTGAGAAATCTTGGAGTCATTTTTGATCAGGATATGTCATTCAAAGCGCATATTAAACAAATATGTAGGACTGCTTTTTTGCATTTACGCAATATCTCTAAAATCAGAAAGGTCTTGTCTCAGAGTGATGCTGAAAAACTAATTCATGCATTTATTTCCTCTAGGCTGGACTATTGTAATTCATTATTATCAGGTTGTCCTAAAAGTTCCCTAAAAAGCCTTCAGTTAATTCAAAATGCTGCAGCTAGAGTACTGACGGGGACTAGAAGGAGAGAGCATATCTCACCCATATTGGCCTCTCTTCATTGGCTTCCTGTTAATTCTAGAATAGAATTTAAAATTCTTCTTCTTACTTATAAGGTTTTGAATAATCAGGTCCCATCTTATCTTAGGGACCTCGTAGTACCATATCACCCCAATAGAGTGCTTCGCTCTCAGACTGCAGGCTTACTTGTAGTTCCTAGGGTTTGTAAGAGTAGAATGGGAGGCAGAGCCTTCAGCTTTCAGGCTCCTCTCCTGTGGAACCAGCTCCCAATTCAGATCAGGGAGACAGACACCCTCTCTACTTTTAAGATTAGGCTTAAAACTTTCCTTTTTGCTAAAGCTTATAGTTAGGGCTGGATCAGGTGACCCTGAACCATCCCTTAGTTATGCTGCTATAGACGTAGACTGCTGGGGGGTTCCCATGATGCACTGTTTCTTTCTCTTTTTGCTCTGTATGCACCACTCTGCATTTAATCATTAGTGATCGATCTCTGCTCCCCTCCACAGCATGTCTTTTTCCTGGTTCTCTCCCTCAGCCCCAACCAGTCCCAGCAGAAGACTGCCCCTCCCTGAGCCTGGTTCTGCTGGAGGTTTCTTCCTGTTAAAAGGGAGTTTTTCCTTCCCACTGTAGCCAAGTGCTTGCTCACAGGGGGTCGTTTTGACCGTTGGGGTTTTACATAATTATTGTATGGCCTTGCCTTACAATAAGCGCCTTGGGGCAACTGTTTGTTGTGATTTGGCGCTATATAAAAAAAATTGATTGATTGATTGACATCCTCATTGAGCACAACTTTGGATGCTGTAGCTCCTCTGAAAAAGATTGCGTTAAATCAGAAGTGCCTGACTCCGTGGTATAACTCACAAATTCGCAGCTTAAAGCAGATAACCCGTAAGTTGGAGAGGAAATGGTGTCTCACTAATTTAGAAGATCTTCACTTAGCCTGGAAAAAGAGTCTGTTGCTCTATAAAAAAGCCCTCCGTAAAGCTAGGACATCTTACTACTCATCAGTAATTGAAGAAAATAAGAACAACCCCAGATTTCTTTTCAGCACTGTAGCCAGGCTGACAAAGAGTCAGAGCTCTATTGAGCCGAGTATTCCTTTAACTTTAACTAGTAATGACTTCATGACTTTCTTTACTAATAAAATTTTAACTATTAGAGAAAAAATTACTCATAACCATCCCAAAGACATATCGTTATCTTTGGCTGCTTTCAGTGATGCTGGTATTTGGTTAGACTCTTTCTCTTTGATTGTTCTGTCTGAGTTATTTTCATTAGTCACTTCCTCCAAACCATCAACATGTCTATTAGACCCCATTCCTACCAGGCTGCTCAAGGAAGCCCTACCATTAATTAATGCTTCGATCTTAAATATGATCAATCTATCTTTGTTAGTTGGCTATGTACAACAGGCTTTTCAGGTGGCAGTAATTAAACCATTACTTAAAAAGCCATAACTTGACCCAGCCATCTTAGCTAATTATAGGCCAGTCTCCAACCTTCCTTTTCTCTCAAAAATTCTTGAAAGGGTAGTTGTAAAACAGCTAGCTGATCATCTGCAGAGGAATGGTCTATTTTTTCTATTTTTCAGTCAGGTTTTAGAATTCATCATAGTACAGAAACAGCATTAGTGAAGGTTACAAATGATCTTCTTATGGCCTCAGACAGTGGACTCATCTCTGTGCTTGTCCTGTTAGACCTCAGTGCTGCTTTTGATACTCTTGACCATAAAATTCTATTACAGAGATTAGAGCATGCCATAGGTATTAAAGGCACTGCGCTGCGGTGGTTTGAATCATATTTATCTAATAGATTACAATTTGTTAATGTAAATGAGTCTTCTTCACAGACTAAGGTTAATTATGGAGTTCCACAAGGTTCTGTGCTAGGACCAATTTTATTCACTTTATACATGCTTCCCTTAGGCAGTATTATTAGAAAGCATTGCTTAAATTTTCATTGTTACACAGATGATACCCAGCTTTATCTATCCATGAAGCCAGAGGACACACACCAATTAGTTAAACTGCAGGAATGTCTTTCAGACATAAAGACATGGATGACCTCTAATTTCCTGCTTTTAAATTCAGATAAAACTGAAGTTATTGTACTTTAGGGTGGTTCAAAAAAATAAAAGTTGGAAATTCATTACTCTCACCCCTTCATTTTATGATGCTTTGGGAAAAAAGAAAGCCTGCCAAATATTTTTGTCATACATTAATATTTAGAGGTAGCACATCATAGCTGAAGGTTGTAAATATATCAATTATCCCTGCCCGATAGCCCGTGCAATAGGTTATCCATTATCCAGTATCTAAGCACATCACTTATAAAGAGGATAGAAGTTAACCACCTGAGTGTAACTTAAGTATAATTTTATATTCAATTTAAAACTATACCTGGGTTTAAATATTTATCACAAACAACATACTTTCAAAAATGTTATTTTGGGCTACAAGCTGAAAATTTTGCTTCAATTCACAGCTTCTTTTCTTTCAGATCTTTGGTGATGGTGAATCTAACATGAGATAAATGTAAAAAGAGACACGTGCTGACTTAACATGCTTAACCATTAACTGGAAACTTCAGTAAAACATGTCAGCTACTAGAAGTAGAACATTTGTATACCTTATTGGTTCCACCGACTGAAATAAAGGGAAACAAATTGGAGGACTTGTTTGACATGGCACATCAGGATGGCCTAACAATGATAAAGTTTGAAGATGACAGACAGTTCCTACTTGCTCAGCGAGAGAAAGGTAGAAGATGCATGACAGGCATAGATAAAATACAAACTGCCAAAGAACAAAGAGCAGAAAAAAGGAACGCTGCAGAAGCAAAATACAAAGAGAAACTGGAGGAGCCTGGACCATCTAATGTCTCACTACCTGACACTGTCTCCAGCCAGAGTGAAGAGAACACAGAAAGTCCAGATGAAGAATTTGTTATGCCAGTGCCACAAAAAGCCAGTAAAATTAAAGCTGTTGTAACACCAGGACTTGCAGCAGCATTGGATAGAACCAAAACAACAGACAGAAGTGCCACCTATATTCTGACTGAAACGGCAGCAAGTCTTGGTCATGATGCAAGCAACTTAAATATCATTATCATGTAAAGGATGTTCTCTTATGTTACACAGCTGTATAATTGGTTCTTGTGCTGATTCATACATTTTTGAATATTAAGTACTGCAAGGCATAAATAATATTATTGTTTGGAGCTAGATCAAAATATATGTGGAAATATTTAAAACATACTTATTTAAATTTATCAATAATGTAACAGTATTTCATCAATAAAATGAAAATGCAATGTTTGATTGTTACAAAATCTTCGCTACCCCAGTATGTAGGTATTGTAGGAGCATGATACATGTAGGGAGATTCCTGAACGGAGATACGAGACGTTATTCTGCTAAGAACCATCAGTGCGCTCGAGACAGCGAGCGTGGAGCAGAGAGAGAGGATTATAACCCGAGAGAACATGTAAAAAAAAAAAAAAACACAACAAAGCCAAACCGTGGAGCTGCTTTTACTTCTCTTTCCACTTTCTCTACCCGCGCGGTTCTGATGGCACCGACCTGTTCACACCATGTGTGCGTTGTATATTGAATTTATGAGATCATGAGATGAAATAAACGGTCAAATAGCCTTAAAACATCCTTTAAAAAATGAGAATATATAAATGAACTGAGCAAAAATTACGCATACACGGGTTAAAAAACCCTGATGTGGAGAAGCTGTGCAGTGATGTTCAGAGGCACAGATCACAAAAAGCAGGTGAGAACTCTGAACTTTAACAGCTGTTATTTCCCAAAGGTATTTATTTATTCAATCTTAAGCTTAATGTCGTGTTCAAGCACAAAACGTGACTGATGAGGAGAAAGAAAATGACTTAAAAATGACTTCATCACACTAAAATGAGCTGGAGTCAGAATAAAAATACAAGCTGCTGATTTTTGTTGTTTTTCAAAGTTATTATAAGCTGCAGCTATATGTTTTATTCATTTCAAAGTGAATTGCCTCTTATTTTATTCTGATTTATTTATACAAAAAATATGGGGAGTCAAATCAGCCTGCATTGTTCTGTTCAGTTTATATCAAAGTTTTCCTGCACGTTTGTGTATTTTTTCCTTCTTTATAAGAGTTTGGGGTTTGCATTTGCTCCACAAAGTTTTAAAACAATAAAATGTTCACACTTTTCTTTATAACAGTTCTGTAATTTCAGAAATGCAACAGAAACAACCATAAATCAGAAAAAGTTGGGATTATATGTAAAATGAAGATAAAAAATAAAATGTTGCACTATTCCCGGTTTCTGCACTCACAGAAGCCAAAGGTTCTTCCAGAGGTGTGTCTTGGTGGCTTCCCTCACTTGTCTCCTTATAGCATGGACATTTAGTTTTTGAGAACTGCATACCTGACACAGATTTACTATAAAGTACCACACTGTTTGTATTTCTGAATGATTGATGTAAATGAAGTCTAAGAAATAGTCACTGATTTGGAAATATTCATGTTTTCATCCCCTGACGTTTCTCGCTACGTTTTGTTCATTTCTCTACCATAAGCCGTCTCCAAAGGCATTTCAGAGAATTTGGCAGTACATCCAACTGGTCTCACAACCACACACCACATATAACTACACCAGCCCAGGACCTCCACACCCAGCATGTTCACCTCCAAGATGGTCTGAGACCAGCCACCCAGACAGCTGCTGCAACAGTTGGTTTGCAGAACCAAAGAATTTCTGCACAAACTGACAGAAACCGTCTCAGGGAAGCTCATCTGCTGCTCGTTGTCCTCATCAGAGTCTCCACCTGACTGCACATCATAGTTGTAACTGACTTGAGTGAGCAAATGCTGACATTCAATGGCATGTGGCATGTGGAGAGGTGTTCTCTTCACGGATGAAGTCCAGTTTTCACTGTTCAGGGCAGATGGTAGACAGTGTGTGTGGCACTATGTGGATGAGCGGTTTGTTCATGTCAGCATTGTGGATGGAGTGACCCATGGTGGCGTTGGGGTTATGTTATGGACAACAAACACAGGTGCATTTTATTGATGGCACTTTGAATACACAGAGACACTGTGACGAGACAAAACTCTTTCTGGATGAATACATTCATTCGGCGCCGTGATCAGATTTCATTCAGGTCAGCTGTCCTGATCAGGACACACTCAGAAAGACTCGGAATAATGTATTGTGTTCCGGAGCTGTGGATTTTCCTGGCTGGTTCTGGGGAACCAGCTAGTGGACTTTCCAATCAGCTTGGCTACTGTGTCCACAGCTGCACAGGGAAGAGACGACAGACACTTTGTCCTTAACGTTAACGAAGGTTGTGTGTGTGTGTGTGTGAGAGAGAGAGAGAGAGAGTGCTGAGCCGGTTTGTGCAGCGTGCGCGGCGTCTCTCTACAGTCTCTCTTTGGATCAGGGCTTTGTTATGGAGTGGACTGGGCTCACTGTTTTTAAGGTGCTCATAACATTTATTTGCTCTCTTTTGAACTTTAATAATTAGTGGGTATCATCCTAATTCTGCTGTGTGTGTTGTTTGGTATTTTCTGTTGGACGTGAAGGATGGATTTACAGAATTCTGCATGCAGTGTCTCAGTTTGGTGTTTGTCCTATTTTCCTATTTTGGTTGGCGAGCGGGTCCAACTCAGCCACATGGGGTGTGCAGCGAGTACATTCTGAGTGCCGGTCCCAATCCCGGATAAATGAGGAGGGTTGCGTCAGGAAGGGCATCCGGCGTAAAACAAGCCATCCCAGCTATGCAGACTAAGAATCGAATTTCCATACCGGATCGGCCACGGCCCGGGTTAACAACGTCCGCCACCGGTGCTGTTGCCCAACAGGGTGCCAGTGGAAATTGGGCTATTGCTGGGCGAAGACGACGAAGAAGAGGAGGAGAACGTTTCCACAAACAGCGGGAGAAGAAGAAAACTAGAAGGATGGAAATGAGAGTATGGACTTTGAATGTTGGTAGTATGACTGATAAAGGGAGAGAGCTGGCTGATATGATGGAGAGGAGAAAGGTAGACATATTGTGTGTGCAAGAGACCAAGTGGAAGGGAAGTAAGAGCAGGAGCATCGGCGGTGGGTACAAGTTGTTGTACCATGGTGAGGACAGGAAGATAAATGGTGTTGGGGTCATTTTAAAGGAAGAGTATGTTAAAAGTGTGTTGGAGGTTAAGCGAGTGTCTGACAGGGTGATGAGTGTGAAGTTGGAAATTGAAGGGGTGATGATGAATATCATCAGTGCATATGCCCCACAGGTAGGTTGTGAGATGAAGGAGAAAGAAGATTTCTGGAGTGTATTAGATGAGGTGGTGGAGAGTGTGCCCAAGCATGAAAGAGTGGTGATAGGAGCGGACTTCAATGGCCATGTTAGTGAAGGAAACAGAGGTGATGAGGAAGTAATGGGTAGATATGGTATCAAGGATAGGAATGGGGAAGACAGATGATAGTTGATTTTGCAAAAAGGATGGAAATGGCTGTGGTGAATACCTACTTTAAGAAAAGGGCACAGGGTAACATATAAGAGTGGAGGAAGGTGCACACAGGTGGACTACATTCTTTATAGGAGATGCAAGCTAAAGGAAATCAGAGACTGTAAGGTGGTGGCAGGAGAGTGTCGTTAGACAGCATAGGATGGTTGTTTGTAGGATGAATTTAGAGGTAAAGAAGAAGAAGAGAGTGAGAGCTCAACAAAGGATCAGATGGTGGAAGCTGAAGGAGGAAGACTGTTGTGTGAAATTTAGCGAGCAGGTGAGAGAAGCACTGGTTGGAGGGGAAGCAATTTTGGACAACTGGAAAAGTACTGCAGATGTGGTGAGGGAGACAGCTAGGACAGTACTGGGTATGACATCTGGACAGTGGAAGGAAGACAAGGAGACTTGGTGGTGGAATGAAGAGGTCCAGGAAAGCATAAGGAGAAAGAGGTTGGCGAAAAAGTTTTGGGATAGTCGTAGAGATGAAGAAAGTAGATGGGAGTACAAGGAGATGCGGTGTAAGGTGAAAAGAGAAGTGGCAAAAGCGAAGGAAAAGGCATATTGCGAGCTGTACAAGAAGTTGAATAGTAAAGAAGGAGAAAAGGACTTCTACCAATTGGCCAGACAAAGGGACAGAGCTGGAAAGGATGTGCAGCAGGTTAGGGTGGTAAAAGATACACATGGTAATGTGCTAACAAGTGAGGAGTGTGTGCTGAGAAGGTGGAGGGAATATTTTGAAGAGCTGATGAATAAAGAAAATCAGTGAGAGAAAAGGCTGGATGATGTGGTGAGAGTAAATCAGGAAGTACAAGAGATTAGTAAGGAAGAAGTGAGGGCTGCTATGAAGAGGATGAAGAGTGGAAAGGCAGTTGGTCCAGATGACATTCCAGTGGAGGCATGGAAATGTCTAGGAGAGATGGCAGTAGAGTTTCTAACCAAATTGTTTAATAAAATCTTGGAAAGTGAGAGGATGCCTGAGGAGTGGAGATGAAGTGTACTGGTTCCTATTTTCAAGAACAAGGGTGATGTGCAGAGCTGCAGTAACTACAGAGGCATAAAGTTGATCAGCCACAGCATGAAGTTATGGGAAAGAGTAGTAGAAGCTAGGCTTAGAAAACAGGTGAAGATCTGTGAGCAGCAATATGGTTTCATGCCAAGAAAGTGCACTACAGATGCAATGTTTGCTCTGAGAATACTGTTGGAGAAGTACAGAGAAGGACAGAAAGAGTTACATTGTGTGTTTGTGGACAGAAAAAGCTTATGACAGGGTGCCAAGAGAAGAGTTGTGGTATTGTATGAGGAAGTCTGGAGTGGCAGAGAAGTATGTTGGTGTAGTGCAGGACATGTACAAGAATAGTGTGACAGCGGTGAGATGCGCAGTTGGAATGACAGACTCATTCAAGGTGGAGGTGGGATTACACCAAGGATCAGCTCTGAGCCCTTTCTTGTTTGCAGTGGTGATGGACAGGTTAACGTATGAGATCAGACAGGAGTCCCCATGGACTATGATGTTTGCAGATGACATTGTGATCTGTAGTGAGAGCAGAGAGCAAGTTGAGTCTAGTCTGGAGAAGTGGAGATGTGCTTTGGAGAGAAGGGGAATGAAAGTCAGTAGAAGCAAGACTGAGTACATGTGTGTGAATGAGAGGGAGCCCAGTGGAATAGTGCAGTTACAAGGAGTAGAAGTGGTGAAAGTAGATGAGTTTAAATATTTGGGGTCAACTGTTCAGCGTAATGGAGAGTGTGGTATAGAAGTGAAGAAGAGAGTGCAGACAGGGTGGAGTGGGTGGAGAAAGGTGGCAGGAGTGATTTGCGACCGAAGAATATCAGCAAGAGTGAAGGGGAAAGTTTACAAGACAGTAGTGAGACCAGCTATGTTGTACGGCTTAGAGATGGTGGCACTAACAAAAAGACAGGAGGCAGAGCTGGAGTTGGCAGAGCTGAAAATGTTGAGATTCTCTTTGGGAGTAACAAGAATGGACAATATTAGGAATGAACATATCAGAGGGACAGCTCAGGTGGGACGGTTTGGAGACAAAGTCAGAGAGGCGCGATTGAGATGGTTTGGACATGTGCAGAGGAGGGACCCAGGTTATATAGAGAGAAGGATGCTGAGGATGGAGCCACCAGGCAGGAGGAGAAGAGGGAGGCCAAAGAGGAGGTTTATGGATGTGCTGAGGGAGGACATGCAGGTGGTTGGTGTGACAGAGGAAGATACAGAGGACAGGGTGAGATGGAAATCAATCAATCAATCAACTTTTTTTTTTATATAGCGCCAAATCACAACAAACAGTTGCCCCAAGGCGCTCCATATTGTAAGGCAAGGCCATACAATAATTATGAAAAACCCCAACGGTCAAAACGACCCCCTATGAGCAAGCACTTGGCCACAGTGGGAAGGAAAAACTCCCTTTTAACAGGAAGAAACCTCCAGCAGAACCAGGCTCAGGGAGGGGCAGTCTTCTGCTGAGACTGGTTGGGGCTGAGGGAAAAAACCAGGAAAAAGACATGCCGTGAAGGGGGGCAGAGATCGATCACTAATGATTAAATGCAGAGTGATGCATACGGAGCAAAAAGAGAAAGAAACAGTGCATCATGGGAACCCCCCCACAATCTACGTCTAAAGCAGCATAACCAAGGGATGGTCCAGGGTCACCCGATCCAGCCCTAACTATAAGCCTTAGCGAAAAGGAAAGTTTTAAGCCTAATCTTAAAAGTAGAGAGGGTATCTGTCTCCCTGATCTGAATTGGGAGCTGGTTCCACAGGAGAGGAGCCTGAAAGCTGAAGGCTCTGCCTCCCATTCTACTCTTACAAACCCTAGGAACTACAAGTAAGCCCGCAGTCTGAGAGCGAAGCGCTCTAATGGGGTAATATGGTACTACGAGGTCCCTAAGATAAGATGGGACCTGATTATTCAAAACCTTATAAGTAAGAAGAAGAATTTTAAATTCTATTCTAGAATTAACAGGAAGCCAATGAAGAGAGGCCAACACGGGTGAGATATGCTCTCTCCTGCTAGTCCCCGTCAGTACTCTAGCTGCAGCATTCTGAACCAACTGAAGGCTTTTTAGGGAACTTTTAGGACAACCTGATAATAATGAATTACAATAGTCCAGCCTAGAGGAAATAAATGCATGAATTAGTTTTTCAGCATCACTCTGAGACAAGACCTTTCTGATTTTAGAGATATTGCGTAAATGCAAAAAGGCAGTCCTACATATTTGTTTAATATGCGCTTTGAATGACATATCCTGATCAAAAATGACTCCAAGATTTCTCACAGTATTACTAGAGATCAGGGAAATGCCATCCAGAGTAACGATCTGGTTAGACACCATGCTTCTAAGATTTGTGGGGCCAAGTACAATAACTTCAGTTTTATCTGAGTTTAAAAGCAGGAAATTAGAGGTCATCCATGTCTTTATGTCTGTAAGACAATCCTGCAGTTTAGCTAATTGGTGTGTATCCTCTGGCTTCATGGATAGATAAAGCTGGGTATCATCTGCATAACAATGAAAATTTAAGCAATACCGTCTAATAATACTGCCTAAGGGAAGCATGTATAAAGTGAATAAAATTGGTCCTAGCACAGAACCTTGTGGAACTCCATAATTAACTTTAGTCTGTGAAGAAGATTCCCCATTTACATGAACAAACTGTAATCTATTAGACAAATATGATTCAAACCACCGCAGCGCAATGCCTTTAATACCTATGACATGCTCTAATCTCTGTAATAAAATTTTATGGTCAACAGTATCAAAAGCAGCACTGAGGTCCAACAGAACAAGCACAGAGATAAGTCCACTGTCCGAAGCCATAAGAAGATCATTTGTAACCTTCATTAATGCTGTTTCTGTACTATGATGAATTCTAAAACCTGACTGAAACTCTTCAAATAGACCATTCCTCTGCAGGTGATCATTTAGCTGTTTTACAACTACCCTCTCAAGAATCTTTGAGAGAAAAGGAAGGTTGGAGATTGGCCTATAATTAGCTAAGATAGCTGGGTCAAGTGATGGCTTTTTAAGTAATGGTTTAATTACTGCCACCTTAAAGGCCTGTGGTACATAACCAACTAACAAAGATAGATTGATCATATTTAAGATTGAAGCATTAAATAATGGTAGGACTTCCTTGAGCAGCCTGGCAGGAATAGGGTCTAATAAACATGTTGATGGTTTGGATGAAGTAACTAATGAAAATAACTCAGACAGAACAATCGGAGAGAAAGAGTCTAACCAAATACCGGCATCACTGAAAGCAGCCAAAGATAACGATACATCTTTGGGATGGTTATGAGTAATTTTTTCTCTAATAGTCAAAATTTTGTTAGCAAAGAAAGTCATGAAGTCATTACTAGTTAAAGTTAATGGAATACTCAGCTCAATAGAGCTCTGACTCTTTGTCAGCCTGGCTACAGTGCTGAAAAGAAACCTGAGGTTATTCTTATTTTCTTCAATTAGTGATGAGTAGAAAGATGTCCTAGCTTTACGGAGGGCTTTTTTATAGAGCAACAAACTCTTTTTCCAGGCTAAGTGAAGATCTTCTAAATTAGTGAGACGCCATTTCCTCTCCAACTTACGGGTTATCTGCTTTAAGCTACGAGTTTGTGAGTTATACCACGGAGTCAGACACTTCTGATTTAAAGCTCTCTTTTTCAGAGGAGCTACAGCATCCAAAGTTGTCTTCAAAGAGGATGTAAAACTATTGACGAGATACTCTAACTCCCTTACAGAGTTTAGGTAGCTACTCTGCTCTGTGTTGGTATATGACATTAGAGAACATAAAGAAGGAATCATATCCTTAAACCTAGTTACAGCGCTTTCTGAAAGACTTCTAGTGTAATGAAACTTATTCCCCACTGCAGGGTAGTCCATCAGGGTAAATGTAAATGTTATTAAAAAATGATCAGACAGAAGGGAGTTTTCAGGGAATACTGTTAAGTCTTCTATTTCCATACCATAAGTCAGAACAAGATCTAAGATATGATTAAAGTGGTGGGTGGACTTATTTACTTTTTGAGCAAAGCCGATAGAGTCTAATAATAGATTAAATGCAGTGTTGAGGCTGTCATTCTCAGCATCTGTGTGGATGTTAAAATCGCCCACTATAATTATCTTATCTGAGCTAAGCACTAAGTCAGACAAAAGGTCTGAAAATTCACAGAGAAACTCACAGTAACGACCAGGTGGACGATAGATAATAACAAATAAAACTGGTTTTTGGGACTTCCAATTTGGATGGACAAGACTAAGAGACAAGCTTTCAAATGAATTAAAGCTCTGTCTGGGTTTTTGATTAATTAATAAGCTGGAATGGAAGATTGCTGCTAATCCTCCGCCTCGGCCCGTGCTACGAGCATTCTGACAGTTAGTGTGACTCGGGGGTGTTGACTCATTTAAACTAACATATTCATCCTGCTGTAACCAGGTTTCTGTTAGGCAGAATAAATCAATACGTTGATCAATTATTATATCATTTACCAACAGGGACTTAGAAGAGAGAGACCTAATGTTTAATAGACCACATTTAACTGTTTTAGTCTGTGGTGCAATTGAAGGTGCTATATTATTTTTTCTTTTTGAATTTTTATGCTTAAATAGATTTTTGCTGGTTATTGGTAGTCTGGGAGCAGGCACCGTCTCTACGGGGATGGGGTAATGAGGGGATGGCAGGGGGAGAGAAGCTGCAGAGAGGTGTATAAGACCACAGCTCTGCCTCCTGGTCCCAGCGCTGGACAGTCACAGTTTGGAGGATCCAAGAAAATTGGCCAGATTTCTAGAAATGAGAGCTGCTCCATCTAAAGTGGGATGGATGCTGTCTCTCCTAACAAG
Source organism: Thalassophryne amazonica (assembly GCF_902500255.1). Classification (NCBI taxonomy): domain Eukaryota; kingdom Metazoa; phylum Chordata; class Actinopteri; order Batrachoidiformes; family Batrachoididae; genus Thalassophryne; species Thalassophryne amazonica. Next base: position 131,645,641 of record NC_047107.1, read on the forward strand.
ACCAGGTTTTCCCCAGAAGCTTTGCCAATTATCAATGAAGCCCACCTCATTTTTTGGACACCACTCAGACAGCCAGCAATTCAAGGAGAACATGGGGCTAAACATGTCACTCCCGGTCCGATTGGGCAGGGGCCCAGAGAAAACAACAGAGTCCGACATTGTTTTTGCAAAGTTACACACCGATTTAATGTTAATTTTAGTGACCTCCGATTGGCGTAACCGAGTGTCATTACTGCCGACGTGAATTACAATCTTACCAAATTTACGCTTAGCCTTAGCCAGCAATTTCAAATGTCCTTCGATGTCGCCTGCTCTGGCCCCCGGAAGACAATTGACAATGGTTGCTGGTGTCGCTAACTTCACATTTCTCAAAACAGAGTCGCCAATAACCAGAGTTTGATCCTCGGCGAGTGTATCGTCGAGTGGGGAAAAACGGTTAGAGATGTGAACGGGTTGGCGGTGTACACGGGGCTTCTGTTTAGGGCTACGCTTCCTCCTCACAGTCACCCAGTCAGCCTGCTTTCCCGACTGCCCGGGATCTGCCAGGGGGGAACTAACGGCGGCTAAGCTACCTTGGTCCGCACCGACTACAGGGGCCTGGCTAGCTGTAGAATTTTCCACGGTGCGGAGCCGAGTCTCCAATTCGCCCAGCCTGGCCTCCAAAGCTACGAATAAGCTGCACTTATTACAAGTACCGTTGCTGCTAAAGGAGGCCGAGGAATAACTAAACATTTCACACCCAGAGCAGAAAAGTACGGGAGAGACAGGAGAAGCTGCCATGCTAAATCGGCTAAGAGCTAGTAGCTACGCAACCTAGCGGATTCCTAAAAACACACAAAGTGAATAATGTGTAAATAATTTAGAGGTGATTCAGCAGAAGGAGTGCCCCAATCAAGGCACCAAACAGGCCATGAAGCAGCACAGGCAACGCACGACAACAGCGAACGCACGACACCGGTGCTAAAATAAAATAAAAATCGACTAAACACGCTGTGGAGCTGCACAGATAACGCACGGCAACAGTGCTAAAAAAAAAAAATAAATAAAAAAATAAAACGAAAGCGTTAGCAAGCTAGTTAGCTTGCCAACGCTGATGAAAGTTAGCTGATAAAAGTGCTCCGTCGCGATGTTTCGACCGTTAGAGGTCTTCCTTATGCATTGGAGCACAGTAAAAAAGTAAAAAAGTCTTGAAAAAGACTGTTAATTCAAGTCCAAAGCAGCAGGTAGCAGTCTCTGTGTAAACAGTCCCAACAGAGAGCCAAAATTCTGATGCAATCTCACTCCCACCCCCTAACGGGAACAGCCGAAAGACAAAGAAGAAGGTTGGCGAGCGGGTCCAGACCACACAATCACGTGTAGAAAGTTCTCCAGATTCTCTGAATCTTCTGATTATATTATGGACTGTAGATGATGGAATCCCTAAATTCCTTGCAATTGAATGTTGAGAAACATTGTTCTTAAACTGTTGGACTATTTTTTTTCATGCACTTGTTCACAAAGTGGTGATCCTCACCCCATCTTTGTTTGTGAACGGCTGAGTCTTTTGGGGATGCTCCTTTTATACCCAATCATGACACTCACCTGTTTCCAGTTAACCTGTTCACCTGTGGAATGTTCCAAACAGGTGTTCTTTGAGCATTCAGCAACTTTCCCAGTCTTTTGTTGTCACTGTCCCAGCTTTTTTGAAACATGTTGCAGGCATCCATTTCAAAATGAGCAAATATTTGCACAGAAACAATAAAGTTTATCAGTTTAAACATTAAATATCTTGTCTTTGTGGTGTATTCAATTGAATGTAGGTTGAAGAGGATTTGAAATTCATTGTATTCTTTTTATATTTACATTTTACACAACGTCCTAACTTCATTGGAATTGGGGTTGTATATGTGGAACACTGTCAGCTAGCTCTGCCTAACTTGCGCGTTGATGTGGTGAAGTGTAAATTTAATGAATGTTGGCTTTTCAGAGATGATTTAGCAGCACAGCTTCCATCATGAACAATGTTGTAATAAATATTTGGGCAGATTTTGTCCTGAACCCTCAGCCTTTTTTGTGCCTTTATTTTTGGCTGTTTGGATGTTGGTCTTAAATTTCATTCTGACAAATTAAAATGTGTCTTGTTCGAAGCCGTCAGAGACCTGGTCAGAGTCCATGATGTCATGGCAGTAATCCTGCTCTTCTTCTTTGCTCTCTGTCTCCCCCTCAGGACGTATTTGAAATGCGTTTCGCTAAAATCCCAGACGAGGGCCTGGAGGCCTCAGTCCCATCTACCACACCATTGGTCAGTAAAAGCACCGCCTCCTCCGACAGCAGCAACAACTCCTCCTCTGATGAATCCTCGGACTCAGAGGAGGAGCGAGCCACCCGATTGGCTGAGCTACAGGAGCAGGTTGGTGCTGCCGACCAATCACAGGTCAAGAACATCTTTTCCTCCTTTTTTGATTTTTATTATTTTATGAGATTAGAAACTGTTTGATCAGATTTTCATTGTCAGAATATTGCTGTGGTTGAAGTGTTTCCGCATATTGATTATAGATTAGAGATATTGATAATCAGTCCATTCCTCCAGCTGAAGGCGGTACACGAGCAGCTGGCTGTCCTGTCCCAGGCTCCCGTCAGCAAACCAAAGAAGAAGAAAGAGAAGAAAGACAAGGAGAAAAAAAAAGACAAGGACAAGGAGAAAGTCAACAAGAGTAAGATAGAGGAGGAGAAGAAGCCCAAAGCCGCCACCCAGCAGCCCAAACCAGCCAATCAGAAGAAAGCACCTGCAAGAAAGGCCAACAGCACGGTGACCGCCACCAGGTACTGCCGAGCCAGCCGGACCGTGTGGGCAGGGCTAGAACACGTGTTCTGAAGCAGTTTCATTATTGAAAACTGATCTGAAACCATTGTTGAATCACAGGAACTTTAACTTACCAAAAAAAAAAAGAAGATACTGCTGTAGTACCGTAGTGTGTTTGTCCTTCAAGACTCTAAACCAGTAACCAGGGTGTTGTGCCCCCTTGTGGTTGGCACACGGTCTCTGTGAAAACAGATTAGTTTTATGGGTATTAACCTTGTTGGACTGATGGAGCACCGTCTCCATCAGGAACTTTAGAGCAAAAGCTTCACTGACACTTTGTAATTAAGTTGACCAACATCCAGCTGTCTTTCCAGGCAACCTAAGAAAGGAGGGAAGACATCAGGTGGCGGTTCAGCGAACGGAGAAGATGGCGAGGAATCGTCTTTGCCGATGTCATATGATGAAAAGAGGCAACTGAGTCTAGACATAAACCGACTGCCGGGTGAGAAGCTGGGCCGTGTCGTCCACATCATCCAGTCCAGAGAACCTTCACTGAGAGACTCCAACCCCGATGAGATTGAGATCGACTTTGAAACCCTCAAACCCTCCACACTTCGAGAGTTAGAGCGCTACGTCAAATCCTGCCTGCAGAAGAAGCAACGGAAGCTAATGCGTAAGTACTGAAACACCGCGGTTGTACTACAGTGTACATGAGGTCATTTCTGCTGCTGAGTACTGCAAGCGCTCGGCAGCAGCCAGGAGTGTGCACCTGGCTGAGGCTCGTGCATGCTCCCCATGCTTACTTCTCCTGAAAGAGACCTGAAGTTTGCATTTTCATGTATTTTATTGTTGGACTGCTGAATGTAGACACTACAACCCTGACTGTAAGAGACAGGAGACCAGGGGCCTCGTGCACAGTGGCTGCGTACGGACAAAAACTTGGTGTGCGTCTGTCTCCATGCTAATGTTCGGATGTATCTAAAGTGAAATGACCGTGGAAACATGCGGTGCGTCACGCAAAAATCCTGGCTGGCATGCGCACGTTTCTACAGCTATTGTTCCTCTGCCGACACGTAGAGGTGATGCTGGGAACCGTTAATAGTGTGAAAACATGAAGTCATCAGAGTGACGTGCACATCAGACACACTGATGAACAATTAACACAGCCACGTGCAATCTGACGTGAACGAGTATTCAGGGAACACGAGGATTTGCTTGCAAATGACGATAATTGGCTCATAAGCTGATTTCTTTTACCAATCAATCAATCAATCAATCAACTTTTTTCTTATATAGCGCCAAATCACAACAAACAGTTGCCCCAAGGCGCTCCATATTGTAAGGCAAGGCCATACAATAATTATGAAAAACCCCAACGGTCAAAACGACCCCCTATGAGCAAGCACTTGGCCACAGTGGGAAGGAAAAACTCCCTTTTAACAGGAAGAAACCTCCAGCAGAACCAGGCTCAGGGAGGGGCAGTCTTCTGCTGAGACTGGTTGGGGCTGAGGGAAAAAAACAGGAAAAAGACATGCCGTGAAGGGGGGCAGAGATCGATCACTAATGATTAAATGCAGAGTGATGCATACGGAGCAAAAAGAGAAAGAAACAGTGCATCATGGGAACCCCCCCACAATCTACATCTAAAGCAGCATAACCAAGGGATGGTCCAGGGTCACCCGATCCAGCCCTAACTATAAGCCTTAGCGAAAAGGAAAGTTTTAAGCCTAATCTTAAAAGTAGAGAGGGTGTCTGTCTCCCTGATCTGAATTGGGAGCTGGTTCCACAGGAGAGGAGCCTGAAAGCTGAAGGCTCTGCCTCCCATTCTACTCTTACAAACCCTAGGAACTACAAGTAAGCCCGCAGTCTGAGAGCGAAGCGCTCTAATGGGGTAATATGGTACTACGAGGTCCCTAAGATAAGATGGGACCTGATTATTCAAAACCTTATAAGTAAGAAGAAGAATTTTAAATTCTATTCTAGAATTAACAGGAAGCCAATGAAGAGAGGCCAACACGGGTGAGATATGCTCTCTCCTGCTAGTCCCCGTCAGTACTCTAGCTGCAGCATTCTGAACCAACTGAAGGCTTTTTAGGGAACTTTTAGGACAACCTGATAATAATGAATTACAATAGTCCAGCCTAGAGGAAATAAATGCATGAATTAGTTTTTCAGCATCACTCTGAGACAAGACCTTTCTGATTTTAGAGATATTGCGTAAATGCAAAAAGGCAGTCCTACATATTTGTTTAATATGCGCTTTGAATGACATATCCTGATCAAAAATGACTCCAAGATTTCTCACAGTATTACTAGAGGTCAGGGTAATGCCATCCAGAGTAACGATCTGGTTAGACACCATGCTTCTAAGATTTCAATCAATCAATCAATCAATTTTTTTATATAGCGCCAAATCACAACAAACAGTTGCCCCAAGGCGCTTTATATTGTAAGGCAAGGCCATACAATAATTATGTAAAACCCCAACGGTCAAAACGACCCCCTGTGAGCAAGCACTTGGCTACAGTGGGAAGGAGAAGCTCCCTTTTAACAGGAAGAAACCTCCAGCAGAACCAGGCTCAGGGAGGGGCAGTCTTCTGCTGGGACTGGTTGGGGCTGAGGGAGAGAACCAGGAAAAAGACATGCTGTGGAGGGGAGCAGAGATCGATCACTAATGATTAAATGCAGAGTGGTGCATACAGAGCAAAAAGAGAAAGAAACAGTGCATCATGGGAACCCCCCAGCAGTCTACGTCTATAGCAGCATAACTAAGGGATGGTTCAGGGTCACCTGATCCAGCCCTAACTATAAGCTTTAGCAAAAAGGAAAGTTTTAAGCCTAATCTTAAAAGTAGAGAGGGTGTCTGTCTCCCTGATCTGAATTGGGAGCTGGTTCCACAGGAGAGGAGCCTGAAAGCTGAAGGCTCTGCCTCCCATTCTACTCTTACAAACCCTAGGAACTACAAGTAAGCCTGCAGTCTGAGAGCGAAGCGCTCTATTGGGGTGATATGGTACTACGAGGTCCCTAAGATAAGATGGGACCTGATTATTCAAAACCTTATAAGTAAGAAGAAGAATTTTAAATTCTATTCTAGAATTAACAGGAAGCCAATGAAGAGAGGCCAATATGGGTGAGATATGCTCTCTCCTTCTAGTCCCCGTCAGTACTCTAGCTGCAGCATTTTGAATTAACTGAAGGCTTTTTAGGGAACTTTTAGGACAACCTGATAATAATGAATTACAATAGTCCAGCCTAGAGGAAATAAATGCATGAATTAGTTTTTCAGCATCACTCTGAGACAAGACCTTTCTGATTTTAGAGATATTGCGTAAATGCAAAAAGGCAGTCCTACATATTTGTTTAATATGCGCTTTGAATGACATATCCTGATCAAAAATGACTCCAAGATTTCTCACAGTATTACTAGAGGTCAGGGTAATGCCATCCAGAGTAAGGATCTGGTTAGACACCATGTTTCTAAGATTTGTGGGGCCAAGTACAATAACTTCAGTTTTATCTGAGTTTAAAAGCAGGAAATTAGAGGTCATCCATGTCTTTATGTCTGTAAGACAATCCTGCAGTTTAGCTAATTGGTGTGTGTCCTCTGGCTTCATGGATAGATAAAGCTGGGTATCATCTGCGTAACAATGAAAATTTAAGCAATACCGTCTAATAATACTGCCTAAGGGAAGCATGTATAAAGTGAATAAAATTGGTCCTAGCACAGAACCTTGTGGAACTCCATAATTAACTTTAGTCTGTGAAGAAGATTCCCCATTTACATGAACAAATTGTAATCTATTAGACAAATATGATTCAAACCACCGCAGCGCAGTGCCTTTAATACCTATGGCATGCTCTAATCTCTGTAATAAAATTTTATGGTCAACAGTATCAAAAGCAGCACTGAGGTCTAACAGAACAAGCACAGAGATGAGTCCACTGTCCGAGGCCATAAGAAGATCATTTGTAACCTTCACTAATGCTGTTTCTGTACTATGATGAATTCTAAAACCTGACTGAAACTCTTCAAATAGACCATTCCTCTGCAGATGATCAGTTAGCTGTTTTACAACTACCCTTTCAAGAATTTTTGAGAGAAAAGGAAGGTTGGAGATTGGCCTATAATTAGCTAAGATAGCTGGGTCAAGTGATGGCTTTTTAAGTAATGGTTTAATTACTGCCACCTTAAAAGCCTGTGGTACATAGCCAACTAACAAAGATAGATTGATCATATTTAAGATCGAAGCATTAAATAATGGTAGGGCTTCCTTGAGCAGCCTGGTAGGAATGGGGTCTAATAAACATGTTGATGGTTTGGATGAAGTAACTAATGAAAATAACTCAGACAGAACAATCGGAGAGAAAGAGTCTAACCAAATACCGGCATCACTGAAAGCAGCCAAAGATAACTATACGTCTTTGGGATGGTTATGAGTAATTTTATCTCTAATAGTTAAAATTTTGTTAGCAAAGAAAGTCATGAAGTCATTACTAGTTAAAGTTAATGGAATACTCAGCTCAATAGAGCTCTGACTCTTTGTCAGCCTGGCTACAGTGCTGAAAAGAAACCTGGGGTTGTTCTTAATTAGCTAAGATAGCTGGGTCAAGACCACTGTTACTGGAGTTGCGCACAGAACTGTGGCTGGCCCAGAGTGCAATATGGCGAGGAGCCAGGGGTCGTCTGTGCCCACACAGGTGCTGACCACGCTGGGCTTCCTGGCATCAGGGGCATTCCAGCGGGAGCTGGCTGAGCAGTCAGGAGTGTGCCAGTCAACCTTGAGCCGAGCCACCAGCTGTGTGGAACACAATCATCTGAATGTCATCAGGTACATCACATTCCAAAAGAAAAGCGCCATTTGCAGAGAGTATGAATGTAATTGCAGCTACTGACTGCACACATATTGCTATGAAGACGCCATCACATGATGAATTTGTTTTTGTTCATAGGAAACATTTTCATTCCATCAATCACGTGTGATGCACAAATGCATCTAACTAACATGGTGGCTCGATGGCCTGGTTCAACATCTGACTCATTGATCCTGACTATCAGCGTGGTCGGAGCAGCCCAGTCTCACGCCTTTAGTTTCATGCTTCTGTCATGAAATCAGTGACATTTCTGACCTGTGCGAGATGAGTAAATAGTTTGTGTTATTGTTCTGAATGAAACTAGCGTGGTATGTTTCAGCATGTGCACATTCAAATGTTTTTTGTAATTATTATTATTAATGTTTTTGTTTCTTGATGGTGAAACTAGAGCTTCTTAACAGGCCCCTGATTGTCTCCCTGTGTTCATTATTTGTCAGTAAATGCGTGTATAGTTGTGATGTCATACACTGTCTGCCATGGTGCATTCAGTGTGTGTGCGCTGCTTCTACTTCATGTTTACTCCAGTTGACAGGGTACCAAATAAAATATCCCTGCATATCTCCACTTCAGTTACTCCACTTCATTTACAGCTCACACTCTGTTCAATTCCTTTTCTTACTGTAATCATTCTGGACAGAGAGGGGAATCCCCAGTGGCTATTTAAATACATTTGCATATTTAAATAGGTGTGTGGACAGGGAGAAGTTTAGTGTGTGCACGTGCACTCAGTTCTACATTCACTGGGATGTACAGCAGGAATGTGCTTGGATACATTTGTACACACACTTTGATCCATCTGGATATTTTTGTGTGTACGTCATGTTTCAGTAGCAGTGATGAAAAACTTCCGGAAATTACCGGAAATCCGTATTTTTACTCACGTTAACAGTTCTGGGTTATTTTTGGCAGCATACTACAGAATCCATTCATTCAGTTCCATGCCCAGTTAAATCAGTCACTGTTAGGGCTGAAACGATTAGTCGAGTGACTCGAATAATTCAATTACAAAAAATGTTCAAGGCAAATTCTGTGCCTTGAAGCTTTGTTTAATGCTGTAGTACATATGCTAGGCCTGTGTGTGGTGCTGTAACGTCCCTAGAAAAACAAACAGAAGAAGACTAAAGCATGCATGAGCCATGTAAGTGCTAATCAAATTAGCACAAAAGCTACAGCTTTCCAACACGACAGTAAAATAAAGCCTTTTAGGAGAAAAATGGTCCAGGCTGATCATCTGAAATAGTTTAGTGCACATTTAAAGTGAAGCAGTGTGTTTGTCTGTTTCTCAAACAAAACACCGGTTCGTCCGCTGCCTGCTCTCTGCTCTACGTGTGGAGGGGCTATTCCCGCGGCGGCCTGCGGCTGCCTCTCTCTGCTCGGTGTGAGCGGCTCAGCTCTGCCCTCACAGTCCACTCTTCCTTCTGTGTTTTGCTCAGACTTGCACTGAGCGTTTCACTTTTTAATTTTCGCTTTTTTGGGCAGCACACAATGCTTCACAAACACGGTAACTCAAATAAAATAATTAGAATAATAATTTTTTTTAAAAACCTAACTGTGAGGCTGCATGTTCAACCTCCAGCTGAAATGCATGGACTGAATCACAGAGCAAGAGGGATTAAAAAAAAAGTGATGCATGGACCCAGTTCACCAACCTTAAAAAAAAAAGCACTTAAAATGGTTGCAATTTACAAGTTGGGGAAAACAAAAAACAGAAAGCCACGTCCCATCACCATTTCAGCAAAATGTTAAGACTTTGGCTGAGATCCTGACACCAGGAAAGATCCAAAACTTGTAAAGATGTGAAAAAATAAATAATTACCCAGGAACACAGAAAGGGATACACTATATTTGACAATCTCCGTGATGACGCAGCGACATTGTGCCATTGCTTAGGGAGAGCCCTGGACTGTTGATGTTGTTAAAAACGCAAAAGTACTTTTTATCCGATTACTCAATCGCCAGAATAATCGATAGAATACTTGATTACTAAAATAATCGGTAGCTGCAGCCCTAATCACTGTAGAGCTGAGTGAGCGTTTTATATTTGTAAATTGTTCAACCTATTTTTATTTTTACCAAATAAAGCTACACAGTTTTTTAATTGTTACTGCCGTAACTGCAAGAAATCTCTCAGCTTTAAATAACTTTTTTTCCATTTTTATTTATTTTATTATAAGCACAATGCAATAAGCAACATACACACAATACAAGTTGTGTGAAAAGACTGACCTTTCCCAACAAAAAACTTAATTTTTTTAGTGGGTAAATAGACCTGAAAATGCACCGGAATGGATCTGAGATTTCAAATTTTTCTGGGGGAGAACCCCCAGACCCCTTGCCAGGCACTTTGGGCCTTTGGCCCCTGCCAAAAATTTCAGTTTTTTTTTTCCCATGGCCCATTTTCATCACTGCAGTAGGAAATCCACACAAGTCTTTGTACATGAGGCTCCTGGACACACGGGGCTGTTTTTATCCTGGGTTCATGTCCAGACGTACAAGCTGGAGCATTAAGTGTTTTTGTGGTAGTGTCACTTGTTTTTTGGCACTTGGTTTCAAATCTTCAATCAGATCCAGATCAAACAGCTGATAAAGGATACCATCCTACATAACACTGTCAAATATGAAAGAAATTTGATCTTTTTTCAGAGTTATGAGTTTTTGAAAATTCTGTTCAATGTTAAAGATAGTGATTTTTACTGACTTTGACCGACTTTGACCTTTGAGCTATGACCTTGAATCAGTTCTTGCCTATCAGGATATGAATCCTCTGTAAAACTTTCATGATATATGAAAAACTGTTGGTTAGAGACGGTTCACAAACAGACAGATGGGCAAAAACATAACCTCCACCCAACTTGGTTGGCAGAGGTGATAATTTTTTGGTTGCAGCCGTGCACTAATGTCAGGGTGATCAGTGCACACCGGAGCCAACTAAAGGTCCTTGCCCAAGGTCCCTGAGCGATTTTACGCTCAGACAGGGATTTGAACTGAGGATCCTCTAGTCACAAGTCCACCACTTTAACCATCTTCTATTCATCAAATGACCTCTTCTGTGACCTTTTATCTGACTGTGAAGTACACGAAGATCAGATGAAGTTCTAATTATGAAAACTAGAACACAGACTGTAGGCTGGTCTCAGCCGGTAATCGAGTCCACAAAGCTGAGGACAAATAACAGTGCTGCAGCCTGCCGACACTGAACGGGCCCACGTCCTGGGACCACCAGACCAAGGTGCAACACTCGTGCTCGCATTTTGACCCCAACCAGAAAGTGTAGTTCCTTGCCTGGCTGCTTGAGGCTCCAAAACAGAGGAAATAAACATGTTTACAGCCTGGTACAAAAAAATTGGGTTTGGTCTCTATAGATAGTTTCTTCCTCCATGACAACTGTAGGCAATGAATTTGTTTCAAACTTCTTAGTTTAAGACATTTTAATTAATAAAATTCTGTATAATTGTGGGTGGAAGTTCCTGGTTTTTAGTGGCGCGCAGCTCAAAATCTGAATAATTACCTCTTCAGTAACCACACACGGGAAAGCATTAATTTCAAACTGTTGTTTAATTTTCAGTGACGAAGGTTTTCCGGAAATGACCGGAAATCAGGGTTTTTACTCACTTGGTGAACATTTCCAAGTTATTTTTGACAACATACGTCAGAGTCCATTCATTCAGTTCATTTCAGTTCCACGCCCAAGCAGTTGGTGGCGGTAATGCACCGTGTTGGTTTGCAAGCCGCCAATAATTTCCAAAAAAGAAGAAGGGTTTGTTTTGAACTTTAAGAATTTATAAAGTCATATTTTTGGGACTGTGCTGTTGTTTTTCTAATGGTTTACTTTGTTGTGGACATTAAAAGTCATGAGCTGCGTTTTTCCTTCAGTAGTCATACATTTAGTGGAGCTAACAGGTGAAGCCTTTAGCTGCTAAAAAAGCTAACGTCATTAGTATTCAGACGAGAGTTTAAGGGTGCACTGACACAAGCATGCCTGAGACTCACGCAACAGCACGACCTGTGTTGTGACAATCCCACCCGCTGTGTTCACAGCTGGACGCTGTTCTTTGTTCTACTGGCTGCCATGCGCTCTGCGCTGGACACTACGTATATAAAATAATTATTTCGTGGTGGATTAATCATTTGTTTTCTGCAAATTGGCCATTGAAAACGGCTCTAATGACTTCCTGAATCACAGAGGAGGCTGCAGCCGGAGCCGTTCGCGCACACGTGCCTAACAAGCTGCAGAAAGCATTTTGAGCCATCTAAAAAGTTAAATATTTGTCATGTTTACATTGTCATGGCTTGATAAAACAGTTGCATGTTCTTTCCTTCTTGTGTGCAGCTGTTAAAGTATGTTTATAACAGATTTAGCTTCTTGTTATAATCCTTCAGATGAGCTGCGCTCTGATATGATCCACTGATGTCACCACTCGCTCTGTTCACTTCTTGCTTACTCCACTTGACGAGCTGCACGTCGTGTTGGAGATTAGATCGTGTAAAATGACTCATAACCATCCCAAAGATGTATCGTTATCTTTGGCTGCTTTCAGTGATGCCGGTATTTGGTTAGACTCTTTCTCTCCGATTGTTCTGTCTGAGTTATTTTCATTAGTTACTTCATCCAAACCATCAACATGTTTATTAGACCCCATTCCTACCAGGCTGCTCAAGGAAGCCCTACCATTAATTAATGCTTCGATCTTAAATATGATCAATCTATCTTTGTTAGTAGGCTATGTACCACAGGCTTTTAAGGTGGCAGTAATTAAACCATTACTTAAAAAGCCATCACTTGACCCAGCTATCTTAGCTAATTATAGGCCAATCTCCAACCTTCCTTTTCTCTCAAAAATTCTTGAAAGGGTAGTTGTAAAACAGCTAACTGATCATCTGCAGAGGAATGGTCTATTTGAAGAGTTTCAGTCAGGTTTTAGAATTCATCATAGTACAGAAACAGCATTAGTGAAGGTTACAAATGATCTTCTTATGGCCTCAGACAGTGGATTCATCTCTGTGCTTGTTCTGTTAGACCTCAGTGCTGCTTTTGATACTGTTGACCATAAAATTTTATTACAGAGATTAGAGCATGCCATAGGTATTAAAGGCACTGCGCTGCGGTGGTTTGAATCATATTTGTCTAATAGATTACAATTTGTTCATGTAAATGGGGAATCCTCTTCACAGACTAAAGTTAATTATGGAGTTCCACAAGGTTCTGTGCTAGGACCAATTTTATTCACTTTATACATGCTTCCCTTAGGCAGTATTATTAGACGGTATTGCTTAAATTTTCATTGTTACGCAGATGATACCCAGCTTTATCTATCCATGAAGCCAGAGGACACACACCAATTAGCTAAACTGCAGGATTGTCTTACAGACATAAAGACATGGATGACCTCTAATTTCCTGCTTTTAAACTCAGATAAAACTGAAGTTATTGTACTTGGCCCCACAAATCTTAGAAACATGGTGTCTAACCAGATCCTTACTCTGGATGGCATTACCCTGACCTCTAGTAATACTGTGAGAAATCTTGGAGTCATTTTTGATCAGGATATGTCATTCAAAGCGCATATTAAACAAATATGTAGGACTGCTTTTTTGCATTTACGCAATATCTCTAAAATCAGAAAGGTCTTGTCTCAGAGTGATGCTGAAAAACTAATTCATGCATTTATTTCCTCTAGGCTGGACTATTGTAATTCATTATTATCAGGTTGTCCTAAAAGTTCCCTAAAAAGCCTTCAGTTAATTCAAAATGCTGCAGCTAGAGTACTGACGGGGACTAGAAGGAGAGAGCATATCTCACCCATATTGGCCTCTCTTCATTGGCTTCGTGTTAATTCTAGAATAGAATTTAAAATTCTTCTTCTTACTTATAAGGTTTTGAATAATCAGGTCCCATCTTATCTTAGGGACCTCGTAGTACCATATCACCCCAATAGAGCGCTTCGCTCTCAGACTGCAGGCTTACTTGTAGTTCCTAGGGTTTGTAAGAGTAGAATGGGAGGCAGAGCCTTCAGCTTTCAGGCTCCTCTCCTGTGGAACCAGCTCCCAATTCAGATCAGGGAGACAGACACCCTCTCTACTTTTAAGTTTAGGCTTAAAACTTTCCTTTTTGCTAAAGCTTATAGTTAGGGCTGGATCAGGTGACCCTGAACCATCCCTTAGTTATGCTGCTATAGACGTAGACTGCTGGGGGGTTCCCCATGATGCACTGTTTGCTCTGTATGCACCACTCTGCATTTAATCATTAGTGATTGATCTCTGCTCCCCTCCACAGCATGTCTTTTTCCTGGTTCTCTCCCTCAGCCCCAACCAGTCCCAGCAGAAGACTGCCCCTCCCTGAGCCTGGTTCTGCTGGAGGTTTCTTCCTGTTAAAAGGGAGTTTTTCCTTCCCACTGTAGCCAAGTGCTTGCTCACAGGGGGTCGTTTTGACCGTTGGGGTTTTACATAATTATTGTATGGCCTTGCCTTACAATATAAAGCGCCTTGGGGCAACTGTTTGTTGTGATTTGGCGCTATATAAAAAATTGATTGATTGATTGATGACCCAACCCTCATAGGTGAGAATAGGAATGAAGATTGACCTCAAACTTGTCAACTAGTGCAGATAACATTCTGATCATTGGTGACTTTGACGTTCATATAAATAAGCGTTCTGATCCCATCTGCAAATCATTTATGGAAATTGTGGATGCATTAGGATTTTGGCAGTGCATTTGGGACTCGAAGCACATTAGTGGAAATACCCTGGATTTGGTTCTCACACGTGGTATTACTGTCATGAATATTGACATCACACCTCTTACATCAGTGGTCTCTGATCACTCACTTATGTTTACAGTTTTGCTACCGTGTTTAGTAGAACAACAACCTTATATATCACTACAGCGATGCATCAACTCCTCAACTAAGACTGAACCTGAGGCTAGACTGCCTGATGTCTTATGCCGCGTTCACACCGGACGCCATGCAACACCACAAAGTCGCAGCCCTCACCTGGCGATGGAAATGATACCATCGCCCAGTGTGTCGCCCTGCTTTCGCTGCAAAAATTCGCCCCAATGCGTCATGAAATAGGAGGAGCTTTTATTCCGCTTGCCATCAAGTCGACATGGCAGACCTTGATCTCATGGAGCGAGTTACTGTGCTCTATTTGTTGTGGAAAGCTGACAAACGTCGCCAGCGGTGCCATCCCTGGGTTCACAACATCCTCATAAGACGTTCCCAATTCGGGGAATTTCATTATTTGCTGCAGGAGCTGCGTCTGGATGATGGCCGCTTTCAGCGGTACTTCTGCCTCTTCAGGACCCAGTTTGAGGACCTCCTGTCCCGTTCGCGTGCGCACATGTGAACAATTAAAAAAAAAACTGGCTGCTGCACGCTCTCCCCTCCAACTCTGTCATAATTGCGAAATAAAGGACAAAAGGGACATAGGTCCTGCTCACAGGCTGGCTGCCAGAGACAGGACATGTCCACATCAAGTATAAATTCCAGACATCTCCACGTCATTACATATCCAGTCCCTGATTGGTCATTGCAGCGCGACAAGACTAAAAAGTTCAGATTTTTCAACTTGGGGAAGAGGGTAATGTGACGCGATATCGCGCCACAAACGTGCCAATCACTCAAAATCATTTTATTCGCGTCCATCGCGTTGCATTGCGTGGCTTGAACTTTTGTGGCACCACAACACATCCTTCCATAGCGATTACATGGCAGCCTGTCGCCACCATTGCTCGCGTGGCGTACGGTGTGAACGTGGCATTAACTTCACATTTGACAAATACCCAGTCAGTAGACAGACTTGTGGATAGTTTAAACTCAGTGCTCAAAACTACACTCGACATGATTGCACCACCTGTGTTAAAACCGCGCTCCCCCAAATCACAGTCACCTTGGTTCAGTGATTACCTGCGTGACCTCAAGCATAAAGCAAGAGGTTGAGAACAGAAATGGCATCATTCAAAATTAGAAGTATTTCACCTTGTGTGGCGTGATGCTATTTTAGACTATAAGCATGCATTACTGGCTGCAAAGTGGACCTATTACTCTGATTTGATCAACAAAAACAAGCACAACTCAAAGTTCTTGTTTGACACGGTGGCAACACTTATTCATGGACAACCACCTGTAGTTCGCTGTCCTTTTACAGCACAAGATTTCCTGGATTACACTGAGAAGAAAATAGAAGACATCAGGTTAAACATATCCCAGCATGCCTTAATCCAGCCACTACACCCTGATATTGAGGTGGGCGCCACTACTGAGGTATTACCTAGATTTACAGAATTTGACAGTATCTCACTAGGCTTGCTGACGAAACTCGTAATGTCAACAAAAAAACAAAAGCACAACCTGTTTATTTGATCCCACTGTCGCCAAGTGCTTGCTCACAGGGGGTCGTTTTGACCGTTGGGGTTTTTACGTAATTATTGTATGGCTTTGCCTTACAATATAAAGCGCCTTGGGCAACTGTTTGTTGTGATTTGGCGCTATATAAATAAAATTGATTGATTGATTGATTGATATACCAACAAAACTGTTTAAGGACCTGTGGTCCACTCTTGGGCCGACTGTGCTGGAAATTATTCATCTTTCTTTAACTTCTGGATCTGTTCCTAAATGTTTCAAATCTGCAGTGATTAAACCATTACTTAAGAAACCTAATCTTGACCCTAGTGTATTGACAAACTATCGGCTGATATCAAATCTATCATTTTTCTCTAAAATTCTGGATAAAGTGGTGTCACGGCAGTAGACTATCTTACTGAGAATAATCTCTTTGAGCCACTGCAGTCTGCTTTTAGAAAATATCATTCCACAGAGACGGCTCTCACTAAAGTGGTGAATGATCTTCTGCTTACAATGGATTCGGACACCACTACGGTTCTTGTGCTGTTAGATCTCAGTGCTGCATTTGATACAGTGGATCATCATATTCTACTTGATAGGCTGGAAAATCATTTTGGGATTACTGCGAGTGCCCTTGCATGGCTGACGTCATACTTGACCAGTCGTTCTCACTGTGTTTTGTACAGTAACACTACCTCTAACCTTAGTGACATGAAATTTGGGGTTCCACAGGGGTCTGTCTTAAGCCCCCTGCTTTTCTCCCTTTATATAGCACCCCTTGAGCACATATTGAGGCGTTTTGGGATTACCTTTCACTGCTATGCAGATGATACTCAGTTATACATGCCAATAACTGCTGGTCATCTTGTTCACATAAATCCTTAGAAGATTGCCTTGCATCAGCCTCGGCTCGTGTGTCATACATCACACTGACAAAGTGAGGAACCTCGGGGTAATTTTTGATCCTACATTGTCCTTTGGCCTCCACATTAGAAATATTATGCCCCAGCAGTGACCTTTGACCCCCCCCTCTCTCTCTCTCTCTCTCTCTCTCTCTCTCTCTCTCTCTCTCTCTCTCTCTCTCTCTCTCTCTCTCTCTCATACAGAGAAGGCAGCGGGAGGTGGAGCCTCTGGGGGTGGGGCTAGTCGTTTGAGTGGCAGCTCCTCGTCCTCCTCTGATGACAGCTCCTCGACGGGGACCTCCTCTTCGTCCGACACAGACTGAACTCACCGTGCGAATCACAGACTCCATGTAAATAGGCTGACATGTTTGTTTTTTTCCCAGCTCTTCGTGTCATTTTTCTGGATGAACTCGGACAGATTGACCATCAGGATTCTGAACACTCAGTCCACCAAGGCTTTCTTCACTTCCTGTGCGGCCGTGACCCCTGACCTCTGATAACATTCCAAGTCATCACGTTGGCGAGGCTTTATGGTTTAAACCACTTTGGACCAACGAATCCTTCAGATCTGAAACATGATTCACATTTATCACTGTCAACCTTATCATTGCATTCTGTTTTAGTCACATGACCAAGACATCATGACAAGAGATTGGTGTGTTCGAGTGTGCTGGGACATGAGACCTCAAAATGTCAGTGACTGTTCCGCTGACTAGTTTTTTGTGTGTGGGGGGGGGTGGATTTTTCACCAACGCCTTTCTCCTTCTTTTATGATGTTTGAATGAGAAAAGAGGTTTACTGGACATTTTGTTGCAGGAAGGCATGTGTGCGCTTTCATCCATCTGGTGGTGAGGTCCCTGTGAGCTCAGAGCAACAAGGCTTGAGCATCATCAGAGTGCTCAATACTGACCCGAGCGTCATCAGAACGCTCAGTACTGACCCGAGCGTCGTCAGAGCGCTGAGTACTGACCCGAGCGCCGTCAGAGCGCTCAGTACTGACCCGAGCGTCGTCAGAGCGCTGAGTACTGACCCGAGCGTCGTCAGAGCGCTCAGTACCGGCCCGAGCGTCGTCAGAGCGCTCAGTATGGCTCGAGTGTCGTCAGAGCGCTCAGTACCGGCCCGAGTGTCGTCAGAGAGCTCAGAGAGCTCAGTACCGGCCCGAGTGTCGTCAGAGCGCTCAGTATGGCTCGAGTGTCGTCAGAGCGCTCAGTACCGGCTCGAGTGTCGTCAGAGCGCTCAGTACTGGCTCGAGTGTCGTCAGAGCGCTCAGTACCGGCCCGAGCGTCGTCAGAGCGCTCAGTATGGCTCGAGTGTCGTCAGAGCGCTCAGTACCGGCCCGAGTGTCGTCAGAGAGCTCAGAGAGCTCAGTACCGGCCCGAGTGTCGTCAGAGCGCTCAGTATGGCTCGAGTGTTGTCAGAGCGCTCAGTACCGGCTCGAGTGTCGTCAGAGCGCTCAGTACTGGCTCGAGTGTCGTCAGAGCGCTCAGTACCGGCCCGAGTGTCGTCAGAGAGCTCAGAGAGCTCAGTACCGGCCCGAGTGTCGTCAGAGAGCTCAGAGAGCTCAGTACCGGCCCGAGTGTCGTCAGAGTGCTCAGTATGGCTCGAGTGTCGTCAGAGAGCTCAGTATGGCTCGAGTGTCATCAGAGTGCTCAGTACCGGCCTGAGTGTCGTCAGAGAGCTGAGCAATGTCAGAATGTACTGGCTCCACCCATTTTTTCAGAATCCACCCTCAACTTTACCAGATTGCGTTCTGGGTCAGAATCGAGCTTTGGTTTGGTGAATGTGCTGAAGCCCCATTCTCACTTCTGCGGACATGTGTCCTCAGAACCCGTGTTTGAAACCTCGTCCTTACCTTACAAACCCTGGGAGGGGCTGCAGTGTCCCATAGCTGTGACGGGATTGTCAGTGTGTTTGAAGGTTTGTTTTGTTCCTAGTTGTGACCTCTGACATAGTTTGGTTGGCCCTTTGTGTGGGTGGAGCCTCTGGCGTTCTACGTGTTGTGACATCACTGGAACTGGAAGATTCAACAGAAGCACCGATGCTACAGGCATCTACACATTTCATGGAATCAGTCATCAGACGGTGCTAGATCACATCCCCCGGGTACCTGAACTTGATCTTCACACATGCTGTGGATGCTGTCCTTCCAGGACACGTATCAGACAGTGAGAATGGGGCTGACAGGGTGTGACGGTCAGACTGCTGGATTTAGTGTCTGCGGACGTTTTTTTCCGCTGCAATCAGCTGGAAAGGAAAAAAACTCAATGCTGAAAAAAGAATGCCTTCTGTCACCCTTTAATCCATGTTACAGGTTGTTGTGGGGGTCACCAGAGGTCACTGGGCCCGGTAGTCCGGAGTCGCCAACCGAATGGTCCCCCCTAAAAATCGGTCGCCCTGCCTTCACTGCTCATGCGCCATTAGCCGCGGTTCACCGATTATCACCTTGTTTCTGCTTCAAACTGCCTCCAGTCAGACTCAGTGACTGGAGTCTCAGTGACAGATGTCTGAAGCTTTTCTACAACAATCATTTCCACATAAATTCAGCATTATTTCATCATAAAAGACGGAAGAAGTGATCAGAGCGATGTAGCTACACAAGCTGCTAGCTGATGCGTTCACTGCACGTCGGTCATTTCAAAGTGTCAGAGTTTCGCCTCGTTTCTGCTTTAGACTGACTTTAGAATGATTTAAGAGGTTTTACCTTCATCATCTGATGGTTAATAATCACATTAATCCATTTGATTGCTTTGGGTGAAGTGACTCAGTCTCAGACGAGATGCTGAGTTCCGACATGATGCATGTGTCGTGGAGGCGGGGCAGACCGATTTTTAGGGGGGACCGTTTGGTCTGTGAGACCGGCCCACACTGAGCTCTGCTGTTATTTTTTAACACTACATTTCTTTTGTTTTTCTCTTTTGTTTCCAGGTTGTGTGCTAAACCTGAGTCATAAAGTTTTCTCTATTAAAGAAAAAACCGTGAATCTGTTATAAATAAACCGCTGTCTGGCCACCGTGTGGGACAGCGGTGCAGCTCTTCTGGCTCCACCTCCCCAATCAGCCAAGATCTCATTTGTTTCTGGAATAATTTGGGGGTGTAAAATTTTAGCTGTGCATAAAAACTGATCGACTGATTATTTATCATGTTCAGCTGTTATTTTCTCTCTTTCCTCATTTATAACGTTTAAACTTTGAGCATCAGAGAGGTTCCGCCCTCTAAAAACCTCATCATGGAAACAGTCCAGAGGATTCAGAAGCATTTTTCATCGCTGATGTCAGACTTGGTCTCAAACAGGTTCAGTGGTCTCAAACAGGTTCGGTGGTCTCAAACAGGTTCGGTGGTCTTGCTGTGGATTTGGTGGGCATCACCTGACCTGTCACTCAGCTGACCTGCTGTGGTTTTGGGATGGGGGTGGAGCCTGTGTTAATGACCTTCACATCAACTACGAGTTGGTTTTCTGACGGGTCTTGAACATGTCATGTATTTCTTGGTGTTTACGCGGCTGGTGATCAGATCATGTGACTTCTGCTCAAACACGCCCCTTTTGGACACTTTGGGTTGACAGCTGTGTGGCCGGGGAATTGAATGCAGCAGCATTTGCTTTATGCAGAGCCTCGTTTCCGCAGTCACTGGAATGTTGTCATTGGGGTTTAAGCTCTGCCCCTTCACTGGCTGAACATTTGAGATTTGGTTTCTTCTGAGTGGGCGTGGTCACAACTGGGGTTTTTTTTTCCCATGAGCCTCAGTGGTGGAACATTCATAAACTAAAATATGTCATAGTGAACAACATAGAGCAAAGCATTCTGGGCTGAAGGGATCAGACGCTGCGTTCAGGTCTGATCTGTAAATGTCGGGTCTGTTTGATGGCTTCGATTTTTAAATCCTGCGTCTTTTAAACTGGGTTTTAAAATTTTATTTGAATGAATTCAGCATTGAGATATGCCCCGCCCTGTGCATTTTTCTGCACTTCATTACCCAGAATTCTGTCAGCAGAAAAGCGTTTTGCCCTGAGTGCTGCCTGTCAGGCAGTCCTGATCTGGTTCTTCATCCTGGTTCACGGTCGGGTTTTTGATCTCGGATCAGTTTCATCTTCACGTTGTTTTAATTGATCCTTTTTTTTATTACTTTAAATTGAATTATTATTTTTGTCTCATTTAATTTAACTGTGAATTCCTAAAATATTGGGCAGATTAATCGTGACGCTGAACGGCATGTGCTGGACAGGCGGACAGAGTGTTTGTTGCCATGGTAACCACCTCTGTTTTTGATGCTGATAGTTAATTTTTGTATTTTACTAAGAAAAGGTGACTTTGTGTGTTTGCATGCACTCCAGCCGTCTCTTTGAGCTCTGTAGCCGTATAGTCACCATCTGAGCTTTAGACCGAGTTAGAGACAGAACGCGGGACAAACCCACACGCCGGTCCAACATTTGGTGTAAGTACTGATACGGGATCCTTATTTTCTGAGTTCCTTTGTTTTCATAAATAAACACCAACTGAGCAGTTGTTCTGACTCTTTATTCACACCCACAAACAAACAAACATGCTGCGGATCGGACCGTGCCGGGTCACTAACCGGGTCACTAACCGGGTCCACAGATTCGCTCCCTACAGAGTTCCAGACATTATTCTGTCTGAAGTTGTGACCTGAGCTAAGAGGTAGAGACACTGAGGCGTTCACAGACAATCTGTAAATCTGAATTTTCCCCTTTATTGAGCCTTTACAAAATAACACTCAGGTGTCCTCGTGATGTCATCACTTCCTGGTTCCCAGAGGAGTTCCTTTTATTCAATTCTCAAACTATTTTAGGTCCAAATCCTTCAAACTGTTACAAATTATTGCAATTTACTGTGAAATGGCTCCAGAAATACTGAACATTTATTTCACACAAACATTAAAATAATTTAAAATGGTTAAAAGACAAACAAATCCACACAACAAAACCGCATCAGATGTGAGAATTTGGTGTCGCTGATCGAATGGTCCCCCCTAAAAATGGGTCCGCCCTGCCTTCACTGTGCATGCGTCATCATCCGCGGTTCACCGATTATCACCTCGTTTCTGCTTCAAACTGCCGCCAGTCATCATCTGTCTCAGTGACAGATATCAGAAGCTTTTCTACAACAATCATTTCCACATAAATTCAGAATTATGTCATCAAAAAAGACGGAGGGAGTGATCAGGGCACCGCGGCTACACGAGCTGCTAGCTGATACATTCACTGCTTCCATCATTTCAAAGCGTCACAGAGTTTTGCTTTGTTTCTGCTTAAAATTGACTTTAGAATGATTTAAGAGGTTTTACTTTGTCATCTGATGGTTATTAGTCACATCATTCCCTTTGGGTGTAGAGAGTCAGACTCAGAGAGCCAGACTCAGATGAGCTGCTGTGGTCCCAAATGATGCATGCACAGTGAAGGCAGGCGGACCTTTTGTGGGGGGGGGCAGAACATCATTTGATTGTAAACAAAGCTGACAAGCTATTTTTCGAGTTAGCCACATGCTAGCTAGATATGTTGACTTTTGGTTGAACCTCTGCTGTGGATATGCTAGGCTAATTACTCAGGTTGTCCAGGTAAATATAGACTGGACAGCTACTCAGGTAACTAGCCTGGCCATGCTAGGCTAGTTATTCGGGGAGGATGTCCAGGTAGGTTTACAGTTTTTATTACACATTAGCTGAGTTGCCTGTTATACGCACGGGTAATAGAGGAGAATTTTATCCATCATTGTATATTTCATGTCACTTTAGTTAAGGTGTAGTTCGTTGATTTGCATTGTGTGTGTGTTGTCATTAATTTTCCAAAGAGTATTTTGTGACATTCATGAGACTCAAGTAAATGATGATAAAAGGTGACAGCAGGTCATATCACTGCAACACTCTGACAGCCGTACACAGCAGGTACATTTTAATTGAAAAAATCTTGACTCAGACGCGGCGCTCGCTGGCTTGTTCATTTTGGAATTAAAGTGCAACTTAGCTAGCCGCTACTACATAGTAAGTACAGTGTGATGCTGCCACTTGACCTGGGTACCATGTGCACTGTGAAAATGATGGTAAATGGACTGCAATTATAGTCACCATCCCAAGTTTGGTGTCAACTGCTTAATTACTGTGGCTGTGCATAGTGGACACAAAACCATGCCACATACAAATGTGTAAAATGTAAATATAACCAGAATAAAATGATTTTGGCCTCTACTGGTGGTTGGCTCTCACTGCGGTATTGTATCACTTCCTGTTCCGGAGCACAGCGGTGTTTTTCTGTATCTGTTAGCTGTTTAATCTGCGCAGTTAGATTGATCTAGATAACGATTTTTTTCACAGTGTAATCTTTACGTGCCTTAACTAAAGCACTCCCTCTGCTGAATCACCTCTAAATTATTTACACATTATTCACTTTGTGTGTTTTTAGGAATCCGCTAGCTTAGTGCAGCTACTAGCTCTTAGCCGATTTAGCATGGCGGCTTCTCCTGTCTCTCCTGCACTTTTCTGCTCTGGGTGTGAAATGTTTACTTATTCCTCGGCCTCCTTTAGCAGTAACAGTACTTGTAATAAGTGTATCTTATTTGTAGCTTTGGAGGCCAGGCTGGGCGAATTGGAGACTCGGCTCCGCACCGTGGAAAATCCTACAGCTAGCCAGGCCCCTGTAGTCGGTGCGGACCAAGGTAGCTTAGCCGCCGTTAGCTGTCCCCCAGCAGATCCCGAGCAGCCGGGAAAGCAGGCCAACTGGGTGACTGTGAGGAGGAAGCGTAGTCCTAAACACAAGCCCCCTGTACACCACCAACCCGTTCAAATCTCTAACCGTTTTTCCCCACTCGGCGACACACCCGCCGAGGAACAAATTCTGGTTATTGGCGACTCTGTTTTGAGAAATGTGAAGTTAGCGACACCAGCAACCATAGCCAAATGTCTTCGGGGGGCCAGAGCAGGCGACACTGAAGGAAATTTGAAACTGCTGGCTAAGGCTAAGCGTAAATTTGGTAAGATTGTAATTCACGTCAGCACTAATGACACCCGGTTACCCCAATCAGAGGTCACTAAAATTAACATTGAATCGGTGTATAACTTTGCAAAAACAATGTCGGACACTGTAGTTTTCTCTGGGCCCCTCCCCAATCGGACCGGGAGTGACATGTTTAGCCGCATGTTCTCCTTGAATTGTCAAAAAAATGACGTGGGCTTCATAGATAATTGGCAAAGCTTCTGGGGAAAACCTGGTCTTGTTAGGAGAGACAGCATCCATCCCACTTTGGATGGAGCAGCTCTCATTTCTAGAAATCTGGCCAATTTTCTTAAATCCTCCAAACCGTGACTATCCAGGGTTGGGACCAGGAAGCAGAGTTGTAGTCTTACACACCTCTCTGCAGCTTCTCTCCCCCTGCCATCCCCTCATTACCCCATCCCCGTAGAGACGGTGCCTGCTCCCAGACCACCAATAACCAGTAAAAATCTAAGCATAAAAATTCAAAAAGAAAAAATAATATAGCACCTTCAACTGCACCACAGACTAAAACAGTTAAATGTGGTCTATTAAACATTAGGTCTCTCTCTTCTAAGTCCCTGTTAGTAAATGATATAATAATTGATCAACATATTGATTTATTCTGCCTTACAGAAACCTGGTTACAGCAGGATGAATATGTTAGTTTAAATGAGTCAACACCCCCGAGTCACACTAACTGTCAGAACGCTCGTAGCACGGGCCAAGGCGGAGGATTAGCAGCAATCTTCCATTCCAGCTTATTAATTAATCAAAAACCCAGACAGAGCTTTAATTCATTTGAAAGCTTGACTCTTAGTCTTGTCCATCCAAATTGGAAGTCCCAAAAACCAGTTTTATTTGTTATTATCTATCGTCCACCTGGTCGTTACTGTGAGTTTCTCTGTGAATTTTCAGACCTTTTGTCTGACTTAGTGCTTAGCTCAGATAAGATAATTATAGTGGGCGATTTTAACATCCACACAGATGCTGAGAATGACAGCCTCAACACTGCATTTAATCTATTATTAGACTCTATTGGCTTTGCTCAAAAAGTAAATGAGTCCACCCACCACTTTAATCATATCTTAGATCTTGTTCTGACTTATGGTATGGAAATTGAAGACTTAAAGTAGACCTGCATTGAAATAAATGTGGTCAGATTTCAGAAAGAAATAGCTGATATGTATTTATAAGACCCTTGTGAATGCAGTAAAGTAAATCTGTAAACCCAAATTTGTAATTCAGCAGAGAAATCTTCATTTAAAAATGACAGATCTGCAGCTAAAATTTAGCCCTCTGTGAAAACAGTTTGTACAGCCGTATCATTTCCATGACATCAGGGACAAGACGACGCGCTCCCGCCTTCAGTCCGATCCCGCATTGAAATTGATTTTATCTGTTAGTAATGTTACTTATACACGTCCTGGTTTCAACATCCAAAAGTAAGCTGCAATGAATGTGAGATACAGATCTGTGTGCTCAGATCAGCAACGATATCGACAGCGGGTGCCGTTCTTTCTCTCCCGCTCTCTGCCTCCGCTGCGCTTATTAAGTCTGCGGGCTCGTAACGAGCTCGTTAACCGCTGACGCGGGCCACTCACACCGCCCGTGTCTGCTTTGCAGCCGGTGTTGTGTCAGATTCAGCGCACAACACCGGCATCACCTCTCTGTCTACTGAATGGAGCTGCAGCACACTTGGCACAAGTCCTGAGATTACGCTCGCTGTTTTAATGCGAAGCGGCCGGTACACCTGTTGCTGCAAGGACAGACTTCTTGCGGCAAAATCCACAACACCGCACGTCTCGGCAATCGCAGCCCCGGAGCTCCATGGACGCTGAGAGAGGTTTATATATTTTTGGGGTCTCGCCTCCATATCCCGCGATGGTAACGGAGGCGAAAGACAGTAGATTTTCATTGCGACACCACTCAATCAAACAGGCGTATGAAGAAGTCCCCCAAAATAATTTTCAAGCACAAATAAAAGAAGTGTGTACTCACCAAATGTGCCGCAAGACAATATGAAGTTTTAAAAAAAGTATATCCTTCCGTATAAGACAAGAAAAAGGTGCAGATGCAAACTGACGTAAATCCACAAATTACAATTGGCACAATGCATGCTGGGAGAGGGTCTTGTCCGTGACGTCTCGGCAGCGTCCATGATGAGAGGGACAATTTGCGGAGGGCTAAATGTTAGCTGTAAATTTGTGATTTTCAAATGATGATTTCTCCGTTGAATGACAGATCTGGGCTTGCAGATTTACTTTACTACATTCAGAAGGACCTCATGTGTAAATGTAAGTCATTTTTTGTTCAAAAAATCTGACTGCATTTTTTTCAGTGCAGGTCTCCTTTAACAGTATTCCCTGAAAACCCCCTTCTGTCTGATCATTTCTTAATAACATTTACATTTACTCTGATGGACTACCCAGCAGTGGGGAATAAGTTTCATTACACTAGAAGTCTTTCAGAAAGCGCTGTAACTAGGTTTAAGGATATGATGATTCCTTTATGTTCTCTAATGCCATATACCAACACAGTGCAGAGTAGCTACCTAAACTCTGTAAGTGAGATAGAGTATCTCGTCAATAGTTTTACATCCTCTTTGAAGACAACTTTGGATGCTGTAGCTCCTCTAAAAAAGAGAGCTTTAAATCAGAAGTGCCTGACTCCGTGGTATAACTCACAAACTCGTAGCTTAAAGCAGATAACCCGTAAGTTGGAGAGGAAATGGCATCTCACTAATTTAGAAGATCTTCACTTAGCCTGGAAAAGCTAGGACATCTTACTACTCATCACTAATTGAAGAAAATAAGAACAACCCCAGGTTTCTTTTCAACACTGTAGCGCATTCACTTTACATGTACTGTTTTGAGAATGGAGCGCGTTTCTGAAAATGAATAAAAGTACTTCTTTTAGTCATATTTGGAGTCAGTTTTGCTTTAAATGCAGAGTCAGTCTATTTCAGATGATCAGCGTGGACCCTCTTTCTCTTAAAAGGCTTCATTTTACTCTTTAGTGTCATGTTGGAAAGCGGTAACTTTGGGTGCTACAGATTAGCTCTTACACAGCTTGTGCACACACTCTAGTCTGCTTTTTTTTTTCAGGGATGTTGCAGCGCCACACACAGGCCTGGCATATGTACTACAATGTTAAATGGAGCTTTGAGGCACAAAGGTTGCCCTGAATACTTCTTGTAATTGAATTATTTGAGTTACTTGACTAATTGTTTCAGCCCTAGTCCACAGTGAAACAGGACTTGAGACTGGAAGATCCTCGGTTCAAATCCCAGCCTGACTGGAAAATCACTAAGGGCCCTTAGGCAAGGTCTTTAATCCCCTATTTGCTCCCGGTGTGTAGTGAGCGCCTTGTATGGCAGCACCCTGACATCGGGGTGAATGTGAGGCATAATTGTAAAGTCCTTTGAGTGTCTGATGCAGATGGAAAAGCGCTATATAAATGCAGTCCATCTACCATTTATTCCAGGTTGTTAAAAGCGGCACTTCTCCTTTAATTTGGGTTGCCGTATATACGTTTTTCCAGTGATTTTTAGATGAGCAGACAGCTGTTGATTCATGAGATATAACATGAGGACGCTCAGGCTGAAAGAAATACAGCTTATTTACTCCTCTGTTCTGTATAAAACCTGTGTAACCTCTTAATTTTGCTCTCTGAAGAACTTATTTTTAAATAACCTCAAACTGAAAGCAAATCTCTCCAACTTGACATAAATGAGTTAAAAATCTAAAGTCCATCTTCCTGATGAAGTGGTGTAGAGGAGGATTTTCTTCAAAAGAAGACCTGAAAGTTCAGCTACAATTTGACAGTACATTTGAGGTTTTGGTGAAAGAAACTTTTGTATTTCTTCATAATTGATGTCAATAAAGTCCAAGACTATTGTTCATGTTTTCATCCCCTGACTTGTCTAAAGAAAACTGACAATAAAACTGATTATTATTTACAGGTTTTATCAAGTTTTAGAGATTTGCTTTCAGTTTGAGTTTGAGGAAGATAATTTTAGAAATTTTTATTTTTTATTTTTTTTTGTATTTCTTGTATTTAAAATGGTATAAACAAATTAAAATGTGTGAAATTCCAAGTGTTCCAATACTTTTGGAGGGCACAGTATCCTAACCTTATGATGAGTGTAAAATGAGTGTGATATTATTACTGTTTGGTTTAAGAAGGTTTAATTTTCACTGTTGCTGCACTTTGTGTCAAATCATAGTCATATCGTATATCATATTGATATGACAATATTGAGATATGATAATTTGTCCATATTGTACAGACTGACTGTCAGCTAACTGAAAACTTTGAGTATTAATTTACATCTACATTAAAAAAAATGTGCTGATTTAAGCAGGGGAACCTTAAAGTGGCAGGGGGTTAAGAGGGCTGTAATGGGGGGGGGGGGGGGGGGGGGGGGCCTCCCCAGAAGCTGAAAGTTTTTAGTCATGCTAATGCTCCTCAGAAGCATTTATTGAAAATAAAGTCTGAAGGACCTAAATGACATGGTGAGATGGTGAGGATCTTCCAGGCATGTGAGAGGCAAATAAAGAAAAATGTGAGGGGTCTCGGGGGGCAGAGCCAGAAGCATTTATTAAAAAAAAAAAAAGTCTGAAGAGCTTTGCTCGTTGATGTTCGTGACATATACATATTAGTGGAAACACTTTTTATATTAAATGTCTCTTCACAAACCTAAAACCTGAAATTCCCCCCCGATGGAGTGCTGCCCTCTGCTGGCTAACCACAGCCTGCAGTGCATTCTGGTCTGTGGAGGGGAGTTTTCTGCTGGCGCTGTGTCAGCCAATCAGGAATACTCAGTACAAAGAGCTCCAGCCAGTCAAACGCAGGAACTCATGTTGAATTCAGAATTTGCTGTCTTTGACTTCCTGTTAGCTTCACAGAGTCCAGAGACTGTTGTTGCTGGTTTGTTGTTTTGTTTTTTGCGCTTGTTAGTACGTAAGAGTAAAAAATTCATCCTGAAGACACAAAAACAGTTTCAACATTTTGGTCTGATCTTCACTACATGACACTGCAGATCCTGGAGTGTCCGTATGTGTCCTCGAGGCCCCGTTTGTCCCGGATCAGGATGGCCTGGTTGCCATAGCGGCTGTACCAGGCTGACTGGCTGCGGCTCAGGTAGGTGGTGGGTGGAGCCACCTCCAGCTCCTGCTGCTGCTGCTGCCAGACCAGCAGGGACGTGTCCCGGTATCGCAGCCGGGTGTAAGCTTCAGACAGAGCCTTCTGGGCCAGAGGAGGCCGGGCGGGACCAGGACCTACAGCAGGAGTGGCGCACTCCGACATGGTGCCGGATCCAGAAGGCTCCTGGACCAGGTCGAGTTCAGGTCCCAGTCTGTCATGTCCCACCTGCTGAAGAGCTCCGCTGGTCTTCTTTCTACAGGTGAATGATCGACACAAAACTGATCAATAACTGTGATCATCAAAAATGTTGACTGTCTGAACAAAACCCGATATTTTATGACATTATTGTTTGATGTTTTAGCTGCAACCTGACAGGTTTCTGCTTGCGGGAAGTGGATTCCACAACTTCCTGTTTTACTCTGACAACTTCCTGGACTTCTGGTCCTGATTTCGGCCCTGTCCCAATACCCGCACTTCCACCCTTGTGCCCCTCAAATGCACGTTCCCGCTGAGGGCTTTAAGTGTCCCAATTCTCCGGAGAGGAGTTTGCCCCGCCCCGTTTCCGCACTTGGTCTGCACTTCGGCCAAGCCCGCATCGATGCGAACTTCGCTGAAGCCGATTACCCACAATTCATTGATGAATTCAAGATGTCATCGCCTAAACACTTGTTTTTTTTATTCCACAGGGACAGATGAAATGACATATAATTTTATTACATTCCTTTTCACTGGGCACAGGAATGCTTCAACTCAAGGCTACGAGTAAGTTTAAAGCTGTAAACAATATAAACAAGTTTAAGTAAAAAAAAAAAAAACAGTATAATTGTTTATTTAATGACTCTTGCAGCGAAATCATAAAAATTATGGAACTGGAGGGAAAGGTAACTCCTCAGCAATGCAAGAAAAAATGGGAAAACCTTAAGAAAAAGTACAACCCCTGGCAATAATGATGGAATCACCGGCCTCGGAGGATGTTCATTCAGTTGTTTAATTTTGTAGAAAAAAAGCAGATCACAGACATGACACAAAACTAAAGTCATTTCAAATGGCAACTTTCTGGCTTTAAGAAACACTGTAAGAAATCAGGAAAAATAAAAATTGTGGCAGTCAGTAACAGTTACTTTTTTAGACCAAGCAGAGTGAAAAAAATATGGAATCACTCAATTCTGAGAAATAAATTATGGAATCACCCTGTAAATTTTCATCCCCAAAACTAACACCTGCATCATTGGTCACTGATTCATGAACATTGTTCTCTACTTTCCTTTTTTGGTTCTTGCTTGCCTCTACTGGTGGTTGGCTCTCACTGCGGTATTGTATCACTTCCTGTTCCGGAGCACAGCGGTGTTTTTCTGTATCTGTTAGCTGTTTAATCTGCGCAGTTAGATTGATCTAGTTATCTAGATTACGATTTGTTTCCCAGTGTAATCTTTACGTGCCTTAACTAAAGCACTCCTTCTGCTGAATCACCTCTAAATTATTTACACATTATTCACTTTGCGTGTTTTTAGGAATCCACTAGCTTAGCGTAGCTACTAGCTCTTAGCCGATTTAGCATGGCGGCTTCTCCTGTCTCTCCCGCACTTTTCTGCTCTGGGTGTGAAATGTTTAGTTATTCCTCGGCCTCCTTTAGCAGTAACGGTACTTGTAATAAGTGTAGCTTATTCGTAGCTTTGGAGGCCAGGCTGGGCGAATTGGAGACTCGGCTCCGCACCGTGGAAAATTCTACAGCTAGCCAGGCCCCTGTAGTCGGTGCGGACCAAGGTAGCTTAGCCGCCGTTAGTTCCCCCCTGGCAGATCCCGAGCAGCCGGGAAAGCAGGCTGACTGGGTGACTGTGAGGAGGAAGCGTAGCCCTAAACAGAAGCCCCGTGTACACCGCCAACCCGTTCACATCTCTAACCGTTTTTCCCCACTCGACGACACACCCACCGAGGATCAAACTCTGGTTATTGGCGACTCTGTTTTGAGAAATGTGAAGTTAGCGACACCAGCAACCATAGTCAATTGTCTTCCGGGGGCCAGAGCAGGCGACATTGAAGGAAATTTGAAACTGCTGGCTAAGGCTAAGCGTAAATTTGGTAAGATTGTAATTCACGTCGGCAGTAATGACACCCGGTTACGCCAATCGGAGGTCACTAAAATTAACATTACAACGGTATGTAACTTTGCAAAAACAATGTCGGACTCTGTAGTTTTCTCTGGGCCCCTCCCTAATCGGACCAGGAGTGACATGTTTAGCCGCATGTTCTCCTTGAATTGCTGGCTGTCTGAGTGGTGTCCAAAAAATGAGGTGGGCTTCATTGATAATTGGCAAAGCTTCTGGGGAAAACCTGGTCTTGTTAGGAGAGACGGCATCCATCCCACTTTGGATGGAGCAGCTCTCATTTCTAGAAATCTGGCCAATTTTCTTAAATCCTCCAAACCGTGACTATCCAGGGTTGGGACCAGGAAGCAGAGTTGTAGTCTTACACACCTCTCTGCAGCTTCTCTCCCCCTGCCATCCCCTCATTACCCCATCCCCGTAGAGACGGTGCCTGCTCCCAGACCACCAATAACCAGTAAAAATCTATTTAAGCATAAAAATTCAAAAAGAAAAAATAATATAGCACCTTCAACTGCACCACAGACTAAAACAGTTAAATGTGGTCTATTAAACATTAGGTCTCTCTCTTCTAAGTCCCTGTTAGTAAATGATATAATAATTGATCAACATATTGATTTATTCTGCCTTACAGAAACCTGGTTACAGCAGGATGAATATGTTAGTTTAAATGAGTCAACACCCCCGAGTCACACTAACTGTCAGAATGCTCGTAGCACGGGCCGAGGCGGAGGATTAGCAGCAATCTTCCATTCCAGCTTATTAATGAATCAAAAACCCAGACAGAGCTTTAATTCATTTGAAAGCTTGACTCTTAGTCTTGTCCATCCAAATTGGAAGTCCCAAAAACCAGTTTTATTTGTTATTATCTATCGTCCACCTGGTCGGTACTGTGAGTTTCTCTGTGAATTTTCAGACCTTTTGTCTGACTTAGTGCTTAGCTCAGATAAGATAATTATAGTGGGCGATTTTAACATCCACACAGATGCTGAGAATGACAGCCTCAACACTGCATTTAATCTATTATTAGACTCAATTGGCTTTGCTCAAAATGTAAATGAGTCCACCCACCACTTTAATCATATCTTAGATCTTGTTCTGACTTATGGTATGGAAATTGAAGACTTAACAGTATTCCCTGAAAACTCCCTTCTGTCTGATCATTTCTTAATAACATTTACATTTACTCTGATGGACTACCCTGCAGTGGGGAATAAGTTTCATTACACTAGAAGTCTTTCAGAAAGCGCTGTAACTAGGTTTAAGGATATGATTCCTTCTTTATGTTCTCTAATGCCATATACCAACACAGTGCAGAGTAGCTACCTAAACTCTGTAAGTGAGATAGAGTATCTCGTCAATAGTTTTACATCCTCATTCAAGACAACTTTGGATGCTGTAGCTCCTCTGAAAAAGAGAGCTTTAAATCAGAAGTGCCTGACTCCGTGGTATAACTCACAAACTCGCAGCTTAAAGCAGATAACCCGTAAGTTGGAGAGGAAATGGCGTCTCACTAATTTAGAAGATCTTCACTTAGCCTGGAAAAAGAGTCTGTTGCTCTATAAAAAAAAGCCCTCCGTAAATCTAGGACATCTTACTACTCATCACTAATTGAAGAAAATAAGAACAACCCCAGGTTTCTTTTCAGCACTGTAGCCAGGCTGACAAAGAGTCAGAGCTCTATTGAGCCGAGTATTCCTTTAACTTTAACTAGTAATGACTTCATGACTTTCTTTGCTAATAAAATTTTAACTATTAGAGAAAAAATTACTCATAACCATCCCAAAGACGTATCGTTATCTTTGGCTGCTTTCAGTGATGCCGGTATTTGGTTAGACTCTTTCTCTTCGATTGTTCTGAGTTATTTTCATTAGTCACTTCCTCCAAACCATCAACATGTCTATTAGACCCCATTCCTACCAGGCTGCTCAAGGAAGCCCTACCATTATTTAATGCTTCGATCTTAAATATGATCAATCTATCTTTATTAGTTGGCTATGTACCACAGGCTTTTATGGTGGCAGTAATTAAACCATTACTTAAGAGTTACTTACTCAGAGTGATGCTGAAAAACTAATTCATGCATTTATTTCCTCTAGGCTGGACTATTGTAATTCATTATTATCAGGTTGTCCTAAAAGTTCCCTAAAAAGCCTTCAGTTAATTCAAAATGCTGCAGCTAGAGTACTGACGGGGACTAGAAGGAGAGAGCATATCTCACCCATATTGGCCTCTCTTCATTGGCTTCCTGTTAATTCTAGAATAGAATTTAAAATTCTTCTTCTTACTTATAAGGTTTTGAATAATCAGGTCCCATCTTATCTTAGGGACCTCATAGTACCGTATCACCCCAATAGAGCGCTTCGCTCTCAGACTGCAGGCTTACTTGTAGTTCCTAGGG
Source organism: Thalassophryne amazonica (assembly GCF_902500255.1). Lineage (NCBI taxonomy): Eukaryota > Metazoa > Chordata > Actinopteri > Batrachoidiformes > Batrachoididae > Thalassophryne > Thalassophryne amazonica. Next base: position 131,679,176 of record NC_047107.1, read on the forward strand.
TTTGTAAGAGTAGAATGGGAGGCAGAGCCTTCAGCTTTCAGGCTCCTCTCCTGTGGAACCAGCTCCCAATTCAGATCAGGGAGACAGACACCCTCTCTACTTTTAAGATTAGGCTTAAAACTTTCCTTTTTGCTAAAGCTTATAGTTAGGGCTGGATCAGGTGACCCTGAACCATCCCTTAGTTATGCTGCTATAGACGTAGACTGCTGGGGGGTTCCCATGATGCACTGAGTGTTTCTTTCTCTTTTTGCTCTGTATGCACCACTCTGCATTTAATCATTAGTGATCGATCTCTGCTCCCCTCCACAGCATGTCTTTTTCCTGGTTCTCTCCCTTCAGCCCCAACCAGTCCCAGCAGAAGACTGCCCCTCCCTGAGCCTGGTTCTGCTGGAGGTTTCTTCCTGTTAAAAGGGAGTTTTTCCTTCCCACTGTAGCCAAGTGCTTGCTCACAGGGGGTCGTTTTGACCATTGGGGTTTTTTACGTAATTATTGTATGGCCTTGCCTTACAATATAAAGCGCCTTGGGGCAACTGTTTGTTGTGATTTGGCGCTATATAAATAAAATTGATTGAAATTGATTGATCAAATCAGATCTGCTCTTTAGTCTGCATCTAAAAAGGAGTGATCACACCTTGGAGAGCTGTTGCACCAAGTGGACTGACATGAATCATGGCTGCAACACGAGAGATGTCAACTGAAACAAAGGAGAGGATTATCAAACTCTTAAAAGAGGTTAAATCATCACGCAATGTTGCAAAAGATGTTGGGTGTTCACAGTCAGCTGTGTCTAAAGTCTGGACCAAATACAAACAACATGGGAAGGTTGTTAAAGGCAAACATACTGGTAGACCAAGGAAGACATCAAAGTGTCAAGACAGAAAACTTAAAGCAATATGTCTCAAAAATCGAAAATGCACAACAAAACAAATGAGGAACGAATGGGAGGAAACTGGAGTCAACGTCTGTGACTGAACTGTAAGAAACCGCCTAAAGGAAATGGGATTTACATACAGAAAAGCTAAACGAAAGTCATCATTAACACCTAAACAGAAAAAAACAAGGTTACAGTGGGCTAAGGAAAAGCAATCGTGGACTGTGGGTGACTGGATGAAAGTCATATTCAGTGATGAATCTTGAATCTGCATTGGGCAAGGTGATGATGCTGGAACTTTTGTTTGGTGCCGTTCCAATGAGATTTATAAAGATGACTGCCTGAAGAGAACATGTAAATTTCCACAGTCATTGATGATATGGGGCTGCATGTCAGGTAAAGGCACTGGGGAGATGGCTGTCATTACATCATCAATAAATGCACAAGTTTACATTGATATTTTGGACACTTTTCTTATCCCATCAATTGAAAGGATGTTTGGGGATGATGAAATCATTTTTCAAGATGATAATGCATCTTGCCATAGAGCAAAAACTGTGAAAACATTCCTTGCAAAAAGACACATAGGGTCAATGTCATGGCCTGCAAATAGTCTGGATCTCAATCCAATTGAAAATCTTTGGTGGAAGTTGAAGAAAATGGTCCATGACAAGGCTCCAACCTGCAAAGCTGATCTGGCAACAGCAATCAGAGAAAGTTGGAGCCAGATTGATGAAGAGTACTGTTTGTCACTCATTAAGTCCATGCCTCAGAGACTGCAAGCTGTTAGAAAAGCCAGAGGTGGTGCAACAAAATACTAGTGATGTGTTGGAGCGTTCTTTTGTTTTTCATGATTCCATAATTTATTCCTCAGAACTGAGTGAGTCCATATTTTTTTTTCCCTCTGCTTGGTCTAAAAAAGTAACCGTTACTGACTGCCACAATTTTTTTTTCTTGATTTCTTATAGTGTTTCTTAAAGCCAGAAAGTTGCCATTTGAAATGACTTTAGTTTTGTGTCATGTCTGTGATCTGCTTTTTTTTCTACAAAATTAAACAACTGAATGAACATCCTCTGAGGCCGGTGATTCCATCATTTTTGCCAGGGGTTGTATAAGGTAATTTGCTTGCCAAATGTGATATTTAAAAAATGTGAATTTAATTCTGTTATACATAAATGTCGCAGAAATGACGTAGTGGTGCAGGTATATGACGTAACCCACGCTGTCCCAATCCTGCAATTTTTGGACACTTGTGACCTGCACACTCGAACCCTAATGCACACTTCTTCTGAGTGTGCACTTCACCCAGGGGCGTAGGGTGTAGTGTGGGTATTGGGACAGGGCCTTCAAACACAGTCCTGTTTACACACCTGGAACAGGGTCTATGACGTCACGTGGGTTTGACCGCTGACTTGTTCATTGATTCAGTTAATAATCTAATCTCATTATAAAATCACAAAAATCTATATCAGCCTTTGACGATTTGTAATTGATGGTTTACAAAAACAATTTGTGTCAGAAACAAACGCTTCCTGACTTCATGAAGCAGAAAAACGCCTGGTGAGGATCAGATCAATAAGCTCATTAAACGAATGAAAACAAAGTAATGAGATTATTAAAGCAAATCAATAGTTAAAGAAGATCAATAACTATCTAATCGGGCTTCTCCTGCACGCGCTGCGCGCGGACGTCAGCACCAACACGAAACGATTACTGACCATCAATCAAAGTGATCGTCGATGCTGAACGTCGGTGTTTACAATCGATCGATTTATTGATCGAAGCCGCGCGCGCGCGCGTGCTCTCGCTCTCTCTCGCTGGCTAGCTCGCAAAATGCTACATCACCGTGCTAACGACGCAACGCACAAGACGTCATTGCAGACTCACCACGTAGTTTCCTTGAATGTGACGTTTGATGACTTAGCTTCTGTTCGCTGTTAGCTCGGTTAGCATTAGCCTGTTTGTTTGGTCTCCAACAGCAACAGACGTGCGGCTCGCTCCGACCCAGGGTCCGCCATGTTGCTCCTCCCTTCACAATTATTTAAAGTCATTGTTTTATATTTCACGCAACTTCATCAATATTTTCATGTTATATTACAAAAAGTTTGATGGTTTGTTTTACTCATTTACTTCTGTTTAAATTAATGAATGATTGTCATGAGGTGAAAGATGGAATGTTCCATTTTTCACCTCATGAAATATTCGTTCCATTGAAAGAATGTAAAAACATCCATTATTTGTTTTATGTAACAAAAAAATAGATCCTTGTCATTTGATATAATATTAATTCATCATCATTATTCATCCTAACAGCTCTTTGTGCCTCCAGACTGTGATGGATTTGTTTTGTGTGTGTGTGTGTGTGTGTGTTAAGAATTAGTAGTGTCAATTAGCTCTTTTAAATCGCCGTCTGCCAGTAAAACGAACTCCACCATGTGTTACCTTCTTCCAGACTCTGGCTCTGAACCGTAGCAGAGAGACCTCTGGTTTATATGAGGAGCTGATGGTCGAGTGGTTAAGCGTTGGGCTTGAGACCACAGGATCCTTGGATCAAATCCCAGCCTGAACAGACAATCACTAAGGGCCCTTGGGCGAGGTCCTTAATCCCCTAGTTGCTCCCGGTGTGTAGTGAGTACCTTATGTGGCAGCACCCTGACATTGGGGTGAATGTGAGGCATCATTGTAAAGCGCTTTGAGCATCTGATGCAGATGGAAAAGTGCTATATGTCAGAGTTGAACCTGTTGAAAGGAGACACAACCCAAACATATCACAGAAACTGTATTTCTTTCCTGTGCAGGGAGACCCTTCCCTCACCGCTTCACCACTCAGATCTGAAGGGCCTGCCGCCCGCCTCCTGCTTTTATTGAGGCAAAAACAAATGCAGAGAAATAGCATAAAAACATTGCAGTCTCAAAGTCTGTTCTCATACAGATAGGACATTATTATGGGTTTTTTCTGCAGAGTCAAAACAAGACCAGCTCCGGCTGGCTTCACAAAGCAGCTAAATCGATAATTTAGAGCAGGGGTGGCCAAGTTCGGTCCTCGAGAGCCACCTTCCTGACACTCTTAGTTGTCTCCCTGCTCCAACACACCTGAATCCAATGAAAGCCTCATTAAAAGTCTGCTAACAAGTCTAAATCATTCCGCCATTTCCTCGCAATGAAACAACGATGAGAGGGGTGGACCAGTGCTCACTCAAAACCTGCCCACAGGCGAATGACGCAACCGACAAGCGTGGAAAAACTCACGCATGCGCACGAAGGTTCAAGCTTGGCTGACGTAAAAACATATGAATCAAATCCATATAGTTTTTGAAAAAAATAAAAAGGTACGATACTTTTCTCACAGACCTCGTACAGCTCCCCCGCCTCGGCGCCGGTTTTAAAGCTGCAATCAATCACTGTTGAGGAGGTGAGAAGAAGATTTAGTCGCCTGTGTCCAGGAGAGGCTGCGGGTCCTGACGGCCTTGGTCCCAGAGTGCTGTAGGGACGTGCTGTCCAGCTGTGTGGGATTTTCCAGCACAGCTTCAACTTGAGCCTGAGCCAGATGGTTGTTCCTGAGTGGTGGAAAACCTCAGGATTGGTTCCTGTGGCCAAGAAGAAGAACCCAACACACTTAATGACTCCAGACCTGTGGCCCTGACATCACACATTCTGAAGTCACTGGAGAGACTCATCCTGAGGCTCCTCCACAGTCACTGAATCATCACTGGACCTCCTGCAGTTTGTGTACCAGCCCAACAGGGGAGTGGAGGATGCCATCATCTTCTTACTGCACAGAGCTGATTCTCACCTGGAGGAGGCAGGCAGCACTTTGAGAGTCATGTTTTTCGACTTCTCCAGTGTGTTCAACACCATCCGGCCTGACTTGCTCAGCGATAAGCTACGGGACATGAAGATGGAGGCTCCACTGGTGGCCTGGATTACCAACTACCTCACAGGCCGCCCACAGTATGTGAGGCTTCGAGACATTACATCCAACACCATCAGGAGCAGCACGGAGGCACCACAGGGGACGTTCCTGTCTCCCTTCCTGTTCACACTCTACACCTCAGACTTCAGGTTCTGGTCACAGTCCTGCCACCTGCAGAAGTTTTCGGACGACTCTGTCATTGTGGACACTGACCAGGAGGCTGAGTACAGGTTTGTGGAGTGGTGCGGACTCAACCACCTACAGCTCAGCGTATCTAAGACCAAGGTGCTGGTGGTGGACTTCACAAGACAGAAGACTCGTCCAAACCCAGTTGCTATCAATGGAACTGAGGTGGACATTGTGGACTACAAGTAGCTGGGTGTCCACATAGACAACTAACTGGACTGGACTGTAAACACAGATGCTGTTTTTATAAAGGTCAGAGCCAAATGTACTTCCTCATGAGGCTCAAATCTTTCAATGTCTGCAGAAATATGTTGCAGATGTTTTATCACTCAGTGGTCTCCAGCATCATCTTCTATACTGTAGTGTGCTGGGGCAGCAGGTTGAAGGCAGCTGACATGAACAGACTCAACAAGCTCATCAGGAGAGCTGGACTGTCCTGGGGGTGGAGCTGGGGTCTGTGATGGAGGTGACAGAAAGGAAGATGCTGAGGAAACCGCTCACTGTCCATGACAACACCTCCCACCCCCTGCATTCCACACTGATCTCCTGTCAGAGCACCTTCAGTCTAAATCCTGAGGGGTCCTTGTATTGCCTGTTTCATTTTATGTGAATGACATTACCAGCAGTTATCGGCATATATAACTGAGTATCATCAACATAGCAGTGAAAGGTAATCCCAAAACACCACAATATGTGCCCAAGGGGTGCTATATAAAGGGAGAAAAGCAGGGGGCCTAAGACAGACCCCTGTGGAACCCCAAATTTCATGTCACTAAGGTTAGAGTTAGTGTTACTGTACAAAATCAATCAATCAATCAATTTTATTTATATAGCGCCAAATCACAACAAACAGTTGCCCCAAGGCGCTTTATATTGTAAGGCAAGGCCATACAATAATTAGTAAAAACCCCAATGGTCAAAACGACCCCCTGTGAGCAAGCACTTGGCGACAGTGGGAAGGAAAAACTCCTTTTTACAGGAAGAAACCTCCAGCAGAACCAGGCTCAGGGAGGGGCAGTCTTCTGCTGGGACTGGTTGGGGCTGAGGGAGAGAACCAGGAAAAAGACATGCTGTGGAGGGGAGCAGAGATCGATCACTAATGATTAAATGCAGAGTGGTGCATACAGAGCAAAAAGAGAAAGAAACACTCAGTGCATCGTGGGAACCCCCCAGCAGTCTAAGTCTATAGCAGCATAACTAAGGGATGGTTCAGGGTCACCTGATCCAGCCCTAACTATAAGCTTTAGCAAAAAGGAAAGTTTTAAGCCTAATCTTAAAAGTAGAGAGGGTGTCTGTCTCCCTGATCTGAATTGGGAGCTGGTTCCACAGGAGAGGAGCCTGAAAGCTGAAGGCTCTGCCTCCCATTCTACTCTTACAAACCCTAGGAACTACAAGTAAGCCTGCAGTCTGAGAGCGAAGCGCTCTATTGGGGTGATATGGTACTATGAGGTCCCTAAGATAAGATGGGACCTGATTATTCAAAACCTTATAAGTAAGAAGAAGAATTCTAAATTCTATTCTAGAATTAACAAGGGCACTCCTAGTAATCCCAAAATGATTTTCCAGCCTATCAAGTAGAATATGATGATCCACTGTATCAAATGCAGCACTGAGATCTAACAGCAACAGAACCGTAGTGGTGTCCGAGTCCATTGTAAGCAGAAGATCATTCACCACTTTAGTGAGAGCCGTCTCTGTGGAATGATATTTTCTAAAAGCAGACTGCAGTGGCTCAAAGAGATTATTCTCAGTAAAACAGTCTACGAGCTGCCGTGACACCACTTTTTCCAGAATTTTAGAGCAAAATGATAGATTTGATATCGGCCGATAGCTTTTCAAGATACTGGGGTCGAGATTAGATTTCTTAAGTAATGGTTTAATCACTGCAGATTTGAAACATTTAGGAACAGATCCAGAAGTTAAAGAAAGATTAATAATTTCCAGAAAAGTCGGCCCAAGAGTGGGCACACAGGTCCTTAAATTTAGAACGACGCCATTTCCGTTCTAGACCTCTAGCCTTATTCTTGAGGTCACACAAGTATTCATTGAACCAAGGTGACTGTTTTGGGGGAGCGCGGTTTTAATAAAGGAGGTGCAATCATGTCGAGTGCAGTTTTGAGCACTAACTTTAAACTATCAGGGGTGGGCAATCATGTGCCATGAAGGGCCGAAACACTGCAGGTTTTCCTTACTACCAATCACCTCAGCAGGTAATTTCATTGACGATCAGGTGTTTATGCTCAGAGGTGACGCTCATCAGCAGCTCACCTGCTGAGGTGATTGGTTGCAAGGAAAACCTGCAGTGTCTCGGCCCTCGCTGCCCATCTCTGCACAAGACTGTCTACTGATTGGGCATTTTCCAAATGTGAAGCTAAGACATCAGGCAGTCTAGCTTTGAGTTCAGTCGTAGTCAAGGAGTTGATGCGTTGCCGCAGTGATATATAAGGTTGTTGTTCCACTAAACACATCAGAAAAACTGTAAACCTAATAAGTGAGTGATCACAGACCACTGATGTAAGAGGCATGATGTCAATTTTCTTGACAGCAATACCACGTGCAAGAACCAAATCCAGGGTATTTCCACTAATGTGCATCGAGTCCTTAATGCATTGTCAAAATCCTAATGCATCCACATTTTCTATAAATGTTTTGCAGAGGGGATCAGAAGGTTTAATTACGAGGTCTGTTAGAAAAGTATCGAACCTTTTTTTTTTTTTTTTTTTCAAAAACCTGATGGATTTGAATCACGTGTGCTTGCATGAGCCAATCTTGAACCTTCGTGCGCATGCGTGAATTTTTTCACGCCTGTCGATTGCGTCATTTGCTGGTAAGCAGCCTTTGTGTGAGGACATGTGTAGTGCTCTCGTCGGATTTTCATTGCAAGGAAAATGGCGGAACGACTGGAGCAGCGCCGCATCAAATTTTGCCAGAAACTGAGCGACAGCCAGGTGTAAACCATTCGGATGATTCAGACGGCTTTCTGTGGCTTTTCAGTCGTGTGACTATCTGAGAAATAGCGGAAGAGGTAGGCATCATTTTTTGGAGTCCAGCATGCCCTGTGAGGCTTCAACACGAAGGCGCTTTTGCGCCGCCATTATCAGCTTCGACACGAATTTCACCGCCACTCTTTTCACGGCCAAATCTTCACAATGGAATGTGCTGAAAAAGTGCTGATGTCCACCTCTTCTGCAATTTCTCGGACAGTCACACGACGGTCCCACATCACCACAGCGTTCACTTTTGAAATGATCTGGTCATTTCAGCATGTTGATGGCTGCCTGGAGTGCGGCTCGCTCTCCACCGTTGTGCGGCCATCTTTAAACCTGTTGTACCGCTCCTTAATCTGTGTGACACCCAGAGCATCGTCACTGAAAGCCGTCTAAATCTTCCGAATGGTTTCCACCTGGCTGTCGCTCAGTTTCTGGCAAAATTTGATGCGGCTCTGCTCCAGTCGTTCCGTCATTTTCCTTGCAATGAAAATCTGATGAGAGCACTACACACAATCTCACACAAAGGCTGCTTGCCAGCAAATGACGCAATCAACAGGCATGCGCACGAAGGTTCAAGGTTGGCTCACGCAAGCAGGCTTGATTCAAAAACATCAGGTTTTTGGAAAAAAAAAAAAAAGGTCCGATACTTTTCTAACAGACCTCGTATATGAATGTTAAAGTCACCAATGATCAAAATGTTATCTGCACTCATTGACAAGTTAGAGATGAACGCACCAAATTCATCTAAGAATTCAGGATATGGGCCAGGAGGCCTATATACAGTGACAATAATATGTCTGATTTTTATTCTTCTGACCTTGGCAATACGTAGCATCCTGGGCAGAGCAGAGAATCAGATGCTCAAACGAGTTATATTTGTGACCCCCAACAGCTAATAAACTAAACCTAGATTTATAAATAAGAGTAACACCCCCGCCTTGCTTCGCATCACGAGGGACGTGACTAAATGTGTATGCCTCCCTACCTAGCTGACCTAATTAAACCTTACGTACCGGCCCGGGCTCTGTGTTCTCAGGGTGCAGGACTACTTTGTGTCCCTAAGGTGAATAAGAAGTCTGTGGGTCACAGAGCTTTCTCTTATCATGCCCCTGTTCTGTGGAATGATCTCCCTGCATCAATAAAACAGTCAGATTCTGTGGAGACTTTCAAGTCCAGACTTAAGACAGACTTATTTTCCCTTTTGTATGACTAGCATACTGGCATAGTATGTTACTACGCTTTTTACTCTTTTAATTCATTTATTAGTAATTGGAGCGTGCCGCGGCCTTAACTTTATCTAAATTCTGGGTCTTTTAGTGAAGTTTAGGGCGAGTGGCCAGCGATCACCTTAGTATTTCTTCTGTTTTCTTGTTGCTTAATGCTGACAAATTATACTGTATTTCTTGTCTTTCTGATGCCTGATTGTTTTTTCTCTGTTTAAGGTGCAGCTCCATCCAGAGATGGGTGTGGAAATTGTGCTGGAGACCCTCCTGTCCTGTGCACAAACAGCGTTTCCGGTATATTTGTTTTGAGAATTCTTCTGTAATTTATGTCTGTATCATGGCCCAAGTAGAGGGTCACCCCTTTGAGTCTGGGCTGCTTGAGGTTTCTTCCTCAGAGGGAGTTTTTCCTTACCACTGTTGCTCTGGGGGTTAGTAAGGTTAGACCTTACTTGTGTGAAGCACCTTGAGGCAACTCTGTTTTGATTTGGCGCTATATAAATGAAAAAAATTGAAATTGAATGCTGGTGGGCAGGCCTCATTTAAGGGGAGGACAGCTGTAGGTTTAAGCCAGGTTTCACATAACCCAATCATATCTAAATGATTATTCATAATTAGATCATTAATCAACAATGATTTTGAGGACAGTGATCTTATGTTAATGAGACCCAGACTAAGGACCTCAGTGGGGTTGACAGTTGAACTGTTTGGGTTTAGGGGTGGTTCCAGAGTAGCATATATAAGATGCCTGGAAATAGGTTTAGGTTTGAGACATTCCACATGGGTTGTAGGTAGCAGACACAAAATCTTTGATATTTCTGGAGCAGCCAACGGGCCATCCTCAATTTCAACATCATCCAATGTAGTAATGGGAATTAAGTTTGCAAAGCATATCCCTCTATGATTTTCATGGACACGTCTACGGAAGCAGGCCACCGGTGGTGGCACCAGTAAGAAGAACATCTCCTGCCTGAATAAGATCATTAAAAAGGCTGGGTCAGTGGTGGGACTGAAGCTGACTCCAGTGGAAGAGGTGGTTGAGCAGAGGACTCTGTCCTGGATCAAGGCATTTATGAACAATGCCTCACACCCTCTACACGAGGCCTTCAGAGAGAGGACCAGCATGCTCAGCAGCAGACTGCTGTCCCAGCGCTGCACCACAGACAGACTGAGGAAGTCCTTTGTGCCTCATGCCATTAGATTGCACAACACTCTGACCTAGCAAGAGAGTCCTGTGTCTTTTTATGTTTGTATAGCTTTATATGCTTTGCAAGTGACAGACTGTTTTTAATGTAATGTTATTGTATTTTAGTAATTTATTTGTTGTGTGACTGATGTTTTGTGAGCAGCGGGCCAAATGTAATTTCCTATCTATCTATCTATCTATCTATCTATCTATCTATCTAATCGTATCTAAGCTAGCTAGCTAGCTAGCTAGCAGGCAAGCAAGCACAGTTGCAACGTGTTGACCTTCCCTCCCTGGCAGATAAACGGCACAATCACCATAATGTTCTGTCTGCATTGGATTCCACACCCACATTTGCCATACGCCTTGCAGGGTCTCTAATCACCCACTCCGTGGCCTGCTGTAAAATCCTAATGTTACCCTCCCTGTAGAGCTCTATCTATGCTCACAGACAACCTCCAGCCCTCCCACACCTGGTCCCTTCAAAGTGTGGGTTTTCAATTCACAGATTCACAGCAGCATTTAAAGATGTCCCTTCTTTTTTTTTTTTAACGCAGTCCAAAAATAGACACTCCATCACAGTTCCGCAGTTGTGTGCTGTGCGCCAGGCTGCAGTCCACCTGTAATGCACCAGACCAGCTAGACCCGAACCACGGGTTCCTGGAGAGCCGCCTCTGTGCTCCTCGCTGGCTCCGCGGCTCTCTGGCTTTTTTTTTTTTTTTTTTCCGGCTTTAAACACACAAAACTTTATGTTTGTCCGTTTATTCCTGCAAAATTGCTCTTTTGCGCGCGCGCTGCTGTTGTCCTTTCATGGACAGCTGCCTCTCTGCTCTTTCTGGCTTCCGTTCCATCCATGGCTTGCTGGCTTTATTTTTTTTCCTGGCTTTAAGCACAATCATTTTTACAACGTGATTCCACTTTAACTTTGTATTCGTCTGTTTATTTCTGCAAAAGCGCTCTTTTGCGCGCACTGCCTTTCTGCATATAGAATGAGGTGGCCGTTTTATTATATACACCTGTGGATCATTTTCAATATATATATTTCTTTATTTCTTCCGCAGCTTACAAGTCACCATAATACAACTTTTTGCGCTCTCCACCTGTGTTGCTGCACAGCTCCTGCTCTCAGCTGCTCCACTGGAGTTATTATCTTCCATGGCTTTAAACACACATCCATTTTCACACAGTCACCCAAATTTTAACTTTGTGTTCTTCCAATATTGACTGAAATATCACTTTTGTGAGCTGGCGTTCTGCCTAAATGCTCGTTTGAAGCGTGATGATGAGTCACTGCCTCAGTGCGCACACACAGTGGAGTTCATGTGATACATTAATTCCAGAAGTGATTACAGGTATTTTCGGCATCCAAGGTTTGACAGAAAATGATTAATCCGCTACAAAATAATTATTTTATATGGAGTCCAGCGCACAGAGCAGGTGGAATTTGGTGCGCAAAGAGGAGACCCGCTCCAAAAATAGCCTCTCAGGTCCTGCCTCAGTGCGCACACATAGTGATCCATTAACAAGAGATTAAATCAACATACTTTTACATACAACAGACATACTTTTATAGCAAGGAACTGTTTTATCAAGCTATAAAAAAACATAAAAAAATAATTACCTTAAGCTGCTCAAAATACATCCCACATGGAGCAGGAAAGAGAGGGAAAAAAGTGTCCAGATGAAACAGTCCTCTGTGATGCCAGAAGTGATTAGAAGTGTTTTCAACATCCAAGGTTTGGCAGAAAATGATTAATCCACTACAAAATATATAGAGTCCAGTGCACAGACCAGGTGCAATTGTGTGCGCAAGAGGAGGAGCCGCTCCAAAAATAGCCTCTCAGGTCCTGCGAAGGTGCCAGGCGCATGGATAATGGACTTTTTGCAGACTCGTAAGCACCACACAAATGCCTCTAAGCCGTTGCAGTAACTCAAACACAAACTGAGCCACGCTGTTGTTGCTAAATTTTGAACATCTTGAAATTAGCGCCATGCTCAGAGAGGAGCCTCGTTAACTGAAGATAATGCCTCTAAGAGCCACTCTGAGCCACTATAATGCCACGATAGCTCACGAAACAAAAAAAAAAAACAGGGTGCGTGGCTCCTTCTTCACTCGGTGGGACTGAGACTTAAGATGGGAGGCAATGTCAGGAGCTCTGGCCCAGGAATACATTTAACATCAGCTGGCATGTGTAACCTGACTTTGCAGGTGATATAATCCCCTATCACTAAACCCCGGCGTTTCAGCCTGGAGACAGGAGTAGAAGTCACCCATGGCCTCAAAGAACTCAGACATAACTAAGGGGGAGAACCGGTTCACAGTTCGCAGTGGTGAGTGTGATCGGGGTACCGCAACCGGATACCAAGCCCAGTGAAACATCCTCCGCCTAACCACAGTCGGAAAGCCGGCATCCACAGCCGGCGTTTCTAAGCTGATGCGAACGGGCACACGAGCCGGCCCAACACTAACCTCGTCTGGAGTGCCCATAACATTTAACTCCACTGAGCTAAGAAGCTGTTCTACCTTATGGACATGGCTCTCGAAAAGAGCCACCCTCTCTGCCAGCATCACGCAGAATTTACGTAATTCAAGAGTATAACCAAGCAAGCGTGAGCTAACCGCTAACGAATATGCTAATCACTCCTAAGATTGACACAGGAGTAAAATAATGAGCTAAAATTCACAGCACTTACACTGAAAAAGTAACAGACGTGTTAGACTGGTAGGAACAGTAATAAAATCAATGTGCTCCAGCTTCTGCACCGTCAGTCTGAAAGAAAAAAAAAAACTCAAGAGTAAACCGCTTCTAACATTTAACACAAGAACTGTACTGCTTTTGACTCGTGTCAGACGGATTTGGACCCTCTCACTCTACTGGTTTAGACCACTTTAGACCCATGTCAGACAGATTTGGACCCTCTGACTCTATTGCTTTAGACCACTTTCGACCCATGTTAGACAGATTTGGACCCTCGGACTCCACCGCTTTAGACCCTTGTCAGACAGATTTGGACCCTCTGACTCCACCACTTTAGACACCTGTCAGACAGATTTGGACCCTCTGACTCCACCACTTTAGACACCTGTCAGACAGATTTGGACCCTCTGACTCTATTGCTTTACACCACTTTAGACCCATGTCAGACAGATTTGGACCCTCGGACTCCACCGCTTTAGACCACTTTAGACGCTTGTCAGACAGATTTGGACCCTCTGACTCTACTGCTTGAGATCACTTTAGACCCATGTCAGACAGATTTGGACTCTCTGACCTCTGCTGCTTTAGACCGCTTTAGACACTTGTGAGACGGATTTGGACTCTCTGGCCTCTACTGCTTGAGACCACTTTAGACACTTCAATCAATCAATCAATTTTTTTTATATAGTGCCAAATCACAACAAACAGTTGCCCCAAGGCGCTTTATATTGTAAGGCAAGGCCATACAATAATTATGTAAAACCCCAACGGTCAAAACGACCCCCTGTGAGCAAGCACTTGGCTACAGTGGGAAGGAAAAACTCCCTTTTAACAGGAAGAAACCTCCAGCAGAACCAGGCTCAGGGAGGGGCAGTCTTCTGCTGGGACTGGTTGGGGCTGAGGGAGAGAACCGGGAAAAAGACATGCTGTGGAGGGGAGCAGAGATCGATCACTAATGATTAAATGCAGAGTGGTGCATACAGAGCAAAAAGAGAAAGAAACAGTGCATCATGGGAACCCCCCAGCAGTCTAAGTCTATAGCAGCATAACTAAGGGATGGTTCAGGGTCACCTGATCCAGCCCTAACTATAAGCTTTAGCAAAAAGGAAAGTTTTAAGCCTAATCTTAAAAGTAGAGAGGGTGTCTGTCTCCCTGATCTGAATTGGGAGCTGGTTCCACAGGAGAGGAGCCTGAAAGCTGAAGGCTCTGCCTCCCATTCTACTCTTACAAACCCTAGGAACTACAAGTAAGCCTGCAGTCTGAGAGTGAAGCGCTCTATTGGGGTGATATGGTACTACGAGGTCCCTAAGATAAGATGGGACCTGATTATTCAAAACCTTATAAGTAAGAAGAAGAATTTTAAATTCTATTCTAGAATTAACAGGAAGCCAATGAAGAGAGGCCAATATGGGTGAGATATGCTCTCTCCTTCTAGTCCCCGTCAGTACTCTAGCTGCAGCATTTTGAATTAACTGAAGGCTTTTTAGGGAACTTTTAGGACAACCTGATAATAATGAATTACAATAGTCCAGCCTAGAGGAAATAAATGCATGAATTAGTTTTTCAGCATCACTCTGAGACAAGACCTTTCTGATTTTAGAGATATTGCGTAAATGCAAAAAAGCAGTCCTACATATTTGTTTAATATGCGCTTTGAATGACATATCCTGATCAAAAATGACTCCAAGATTTCTCACAGTATTACTAGAGGCCAGGGTAATGCCATCCAGAGTAAGGATCTGGTTAGACACCATGTTTCTAAGATTTGTGGGGCCAAGTACAATAACTTCAGTTTTATCTGAGTTTAAAAGCAGGAAATTAGAGGTCATCCATGTCTTTATGTCTGTAAGACAATCCTGCAGTTTAGCTAATTGGTGTGTGTCCTCTGGCTTCATGGATAGATAAAGCTGGGTATCATCTGCGTAACAATGAAAATTTAAGCAATACCGTCTAATAATACTGCCTAAGGGAAGCATGTATAAAGTGAATAAAATTGGTCCTAGCACAGAACCTTGTGGAACTCCATAATTAAATTTAGTCTGTGAAGAAGATTCCCCATTTACATGAACAAATTGTAATCTATTAGACAAATATGATTCAAACCACTGCAGCGCAGTGCCTTTAATACCTATGGCATGCTCTAATCTCTGTAATAAAATTTTATGGTCAACACTATCAAAAGCAGCACTGAGGTCCAACAGAACAAGCACAGAGATGAGTCCACTGTCCGAGGCCATAAGAAGATCATTTGTAACCTTCACTAATGCTGTTTCTGTACTATGATGAATTCTAAAACCTGACTGAAACTCTTCAAATAGACCATTCCTCTGCAGATGATCAGTTAGCTGTTTTACAACTACCCTTTCAAGAATTTTTGAGAGAAAAGGAAGGTTGGAGATTGGCCTATAATTAGCTAAGATAGCTGGGTCAAGTGATGGCTTTTTAAGTAATGGTTTAATTACTGCCACCTTAAAAGCCTGTGGTACATAGCCAACTAACAAAGATAGATTGATCATATTTAAGATCGAAGCATTAAATAATGGTAGGGCTTCCTTCAATCAATCAATCAACTTTTTTCTTATATAGCGCCAAATCACAACAAACAGTTGCCCCAAGGCGCTCCATATTGTAAGGCAAGGCCATACAATAATTATGAAAAACCCCAACGGTCAAAACGACCCCCTATGAGCAAGCACTTGGCCACAGTGGGAAGGAAAAACTCCCTTTTAACAGGAAGAAACCTCCAGCAGAACCAGGCTCAGCGAGGGGCAGTCTTCTGCTGAGACTGGTTGGGGCTGAGGGAAAGAACCAGGAAAAAGACATGCCGAGAAGGGGGGCAGAGATCGATCACTAATGATTAAATGCAGAGTGATGCATACGGAGCAAAAAGAGAAAGAAACAGTGCATCATGGGAACCCCCCCACAGTCTACGTCTAAAGCAACATAACCAACGGATGGTCCAGGGTCACCCGATCCAGCCCTAACTATAAGCCTTAGCGAAAAGGAAAGTTTTAAGCCTAATCTTAAAAGTAGAGAGGGTATCTGTCTCCCTGATCTGAATTGGGAGCTGGTTCCACAGGAGAGGAGCCTGAAAGCTGAAGGCTCTGCCTCCCATTCTACTCTTACAAACCCTAGGAACTACAAGTAAGCCCACAGTCTGAGAGCGAAGCGCTCTAATGGGGTAATATGGTACTACGAGGTCCCTAAGATAAGATGGGACCTGATTATTCAAAACCTTATAAGTAAGAAGAAGAATTTTAAATTCTATTCTAGAATTAACAGGAAGCCAATGAAGAGAGGCCAATATGGGTGAGATATGCTCTCTCCTTCTAGTCCCCGTCAGTACTCTAGCTGCAGCATTTTGAATTAACTGAAGGCTTTTTAGGGAACTTTTAGGACAACCTGATAATAATGAATTACAATGGTCCAGCCTAGAGGAAATAAATGCATGAATTAGTTTTTCAGCATCACTCTGAGACAAGACCTTTCTGATTTTAGAGATATTGCGTAAATGCAAAAAAGCAGTCCTACATATTTGTTTAATATGCGCTTTGAATGACATATCCTGATCAAAAATGACTCCAAGAATTCTCACAGTATTACTAGAGATCAGGGAAATGCCATCCAGAGTAACGATCTGGTTAGACGCCATGCTTCTAAGATTTGTGGGGCCAAGTACAATAACTTCAGTTTTATCTGAGTTTAAAAGCAGGAAATTAGAGGTCATCCATGTCTTTATGTCTGTAAGACAATCCTGCAGTTTAGCTAATTGGTGTGTGTCCTCTGGCTTCATGGATAGATAAAGCTGGGTATCATCTGCGTAACAATGAAAATTTAAGCAATACCGTCTAATAATACTGCCCAAGGGAAGCATGTATAAAGTGAATAAAATTGGTCCTAGCACAGAACCTTGTGGAACTCCATAGTTAACTATAGTCTGTGAAGAAGATTCCCCATTTACATGAACAAACTGTAATCTATTAGACAAATATGATTCAAACCACCGCAGCGCAGTGCCTTTAATACCTATGACATGCTCTAATCTCTGTAATAACATTTTATGGTCAACAGTATCAAAAGCAGCACTGAGGTCCAACAGAACAAGCACAGAGATAAGTCCACTGTCCGAAGCCATAAGAAGATCATTTGTAACCTTCACTAATGCTGTTTCTGTACTATGATGAATTCTAAAACCTGACTGAAACTCTTCAAATAGACCATTCCTCTGCAGGTGATCAGTTAGCTGTTTTACAACTACCCTCTCAAGAATCTTTGAGAGAAAAGGAAGGTTGGAGATTGGCCTATAATTAGCTAAGATAGCTGGGTCAAGTGATGGCTTTTTAAGTAATGGTTTAATTACTGCCACCTTAAAGGCCTGTGGTACATAACCAACTAACAAAGATAGATTGATCATATTTAAGATCGAAGCATTAAATAATGGTAGGACTTCCTTGAGCAGCCTGGCAGGAATGGGGTCTAATAAACATGTTGATGGTTTGGATGAAGTAACTAATGAAAATAACTCAGACAGAACAATCGGAGAGAAAGAGTCTAACCAAATACCGGCATCACTGAAAGCAGCCAAAGATAACGATACGTCTTTGGGATGGTTATGAGTAATTTTTTCTCTAATAGTTAAAATTTTGTTAGCAAAGAAAGTCATGAAGTCATTACTAGTTAAAGTTAATGGAATACTCAGCTCAATAGAGCTCTGACTCTTTGTCAGCCTGGCTACAGTGCTGAAAAGAAACCTGGGGTTATTCTTATTTTCTTCAATTAGTGATGAGTAGAAAGATGTCCTAGCTTTACGGAGGGCTTTTTTATAGAGCAACAGACTCTTTTTCCAGGCTAAGTGAAGATCTTCTAAATTAGTGAGACGCCATTTCCTCTCCAACTTACGGGTTATCTGCTTTAAGCTACGAGTTTGTGAGTTATACCACGGAGTCAGTCTGTCTCACAGTCACTTGTGAGACAGATTTGGACCCTCTGACTCTACTGCTTTAGATCACTTTAGACACTTGTGAGACAGATTTGGACCCTCTGTCTGTACTGTTTGAGATGACTTTAGACCCATGTCAGACAGATTTGGAACCTCTAACTCTACTGCTTTAGAGCAATTTAGACCCATGTTAGACAGATTTGGACCCTCTGACTCCACTGCTTTAGACCACTTTAGACCCATGTTAGACAGATTTGGACCCTCTGACTCTACTGCTTGAGATCACTTTAGACCCATGTCAGACAGATTTGGACCCTGTGACTCTACTGCTTTAGGGCAGTTTAGACTCTTCAGACAGATTTGGACCCTGTGACTCTACTGCTTTAGATCACTTTAGACACTTGTGAGATGGATTTGGACCCTCTGACTCTACTGCTTTAGACCACTTTAGACCCATGTTAGACAGATTTGGACCCTCTGACTCCACTGCTTTAGACCACTTTAGACCCATGTTAGACAGATTTGGACCCTCTGACTCCACTGCTTTAGACCACTTTAGACACTTGTGAGACGGATTTGGACTCTCTGACCTCTACTGCTTTAGACCACTTTAAACACTTGTGAGACAGATTTGGACCCTGTGACTCTACTGCTTTAGACCACTTTAGACCCATGTCAGACAGATTTGGACCCTCTGACTCTACTGCTTTAGACCACTTAGGCACTTGTGTGACAGATTTGGACCCTCTGACTCTACTGCTTTAGACCACTTTAGACCCATGTCAGACAGATTTGGACCCTGTGACTCTACTGCTTTAGAGCAGTTTAGACACTCTTCAGACAGATTTGGACCCTGTGACTCTACTACTTTAGATCACTTTAGACACATGTGAGATGGATTTGGACCCTCTGACTCTACGGCTTTAGATCACTTTAGACACTCTTCAGACAGATTTGGACCCTCTGACTCTACTGCTTTAGATCACTTTAGAGACTTGTGAGACAGATTTGGACCCTCTGACTCTACTGCTTGAGATCACTTTAGACCCATGTCAGACAGATTTGGACCCTGTGACTCTACTGCTTTAGGGCAGTTTAGACACTCTTCAGACATATTTGGACCCTCTGACTCTACTGCTTTAGACCACTTTAGTCCCATGTCAGACAGATTTGGACCCTCTCTCAAGTGCTTGCTCACAGGGGGTCGTTTTGACCGTTAGGGTTTTAGCGTGGTTATTGTATGGCCTTGCCTTGCAGTGTGGGGCGCCTTGGGGCAGCTGTTTGTTGTGATTTGGCGCTATATAAATAAAATTGATTGAAATTGATTGATTGATTAAAAAGACAGGAGCTAACAGTTAGCAGCCAACAGTCAGGAGCTAATGGTCAGGAGCTAAAAAGACAGCAGCTAACAGAAAGGCGCTAACAGTCAGCAGCCAACAGACAGGAGGTTACAGTTAGGAGCCAACAGTCAGGAGCTAAAAAGACAAACAGGAGTTAACAGTCAAGAGCTAACAGATAGGCGCCAACAGTCAGCAGCCAAAAAGACAACAGTCAGGAGCTAACAGTCAGGAGCAAAAAAGACAGGCGCTAACACTCAGGAGCTAAAAAGACAGGAGCCAAGAGATAGGAGCAAACAATCAGTAGCCAACAGTCAGGAGCTAACAGTCAACAGCCAACAGACAGCAGCTAATAGTGAGGAGCTAAAATGCAGGAGCTAACAGACATGAGCTAACAGTCAGCAGCCAACAGTCAGGAGCTAAATAGACAGGAGCTAACAGTCAGGAGCTAAAAAGACAGCAGCTAACAGACAGGACCTAACAGACAGGACCTAACAGGCAGCAACTAACAGTCAGGAGCCAACAGACAGCAGCTAACAGTCAGGAGCTAAAATGCAGGAGCTAACAGACATGAACTAACAGTCAGCAGCCAACAGTCGGGAGCTAACAGTCATGAGCTAAAAAGACAGCAGCTAACAGAAAGGCGCCAACAGTCAGCAGCCAACAGACAGGAGTTAACAGGCAGGAGGTAACAGTCAGGAGCTAAAAAGACAGGAGCCTACAGTCAGCAGCTAACAGACACAAGCTAACAGACAGCAGCCAACAGACAGGAGCGAAAAAATACAGGAGCTAACAGACAGCACCCAGGAGCCAATACTCAGGAGCTAACAGTCAGGCGCTAAAAAGACAGGAGCAAAGAGACAGGAGCAAACAGTCAGCAGCCAACAGACAGGAGTCAACAGTCAGGAGCTAACAGTTAGCAGCCAACATTCAGGAGCTAACGGTCAGGAGCTAAAAAGACAGCAGCTAACAGATAGGAGCCAACAGTCAGGAGCTAAAAAGACAAACAGGAGTTAACAGTCAAGAGCTAACAGATAGGCGCCAACAGTCAGCAACCAAAAA
The DNA here is from genome assembly GCF_902500255.1 of Thalassophryne amazonica. NCBI lineage: Eukaryota > Metazoa > Chordata > Actinopteri > Batrachoidiformes > Batrachoididae > Thalassophryne > Thalassophryne amazonica. The sequence goes on from NC_047107.1 coordinate 131,699,579, forward strand.
GACAACAGTCAGGAGCTAACAGTCAGGAGCAAAAAAGACAGGAGCTAAAAAGACAGGAGCCAAGAGATAGGAGCAAACAATCAGTAGCCAACAGACATGAGCTAACAGTCAGCAGCCAACAGTCGGGAGCTAAAAAGACAGGAGCTAACAGTCGGGAGCTAAAAAGACAGGAGCTAACAGTCAGGACCTAACAGAAAGGCGCCAACAGACAGGACCTAACAGAAAGGCGCCAACAGACAGGACCTAACAGTCAGCAGCCAACAGTCGGGAGCTAACAGTCATGAGCTAAAAAGACAGCAGCTAACAGAAAGGCGCCAACAGACAGGAGTTAACAGTCAGGAGCTAAAAAGACAGGAGCCTACAGTCAGCAGCTAACAGACACGAGCTAACAGACAGCAGCCAACAGACAGGAGCGAAAAAGACAGGAGCTAACAGATAGGAGCTAACAGAAAGGCGCTAACAGTCAGCAGCCAACAGACAGGAGTTAACAGTCAGGAGCCAACAGTCAGGAGCTAACAGTCAGGAGCAAAAAAGACAGGAGCCAAGAGACAGGAGCAAACAGTCAGGAGCTAACAGCTAGGACCTGATGGACAGCAGCTAACAGGCAACAGCCAATAGACAGGAGCTAACAGCCGGGAGCCAACAGACAGCAGCTAATAGTCAGTATCTAAAATGCAGGAGCTAACAGTCATGAGCTAACAGTCAGCAGCCAACAGACAGGAGCAAAAAAGAAGGGAGCTAACAGTCAGGAGCTAACAGTCAGGAGCTAAAAATACAGCAGCTAACAGTCAGCAGCCAACAGACAGGAGTTAACAGGCAGGAGGTAACAGTTAGGAGCTAACAGTCAGGAGCTAAAAAGACAGGAGCCTACAGTCAGCAGCCAACAGACAAGAGCTAATAGTCAGCAGTTAACAGAAAGGAGCCAACAGTCAGGAGCTAAAAAGACAAACAGGAGTTAACAGTCAAGAGCTAACAGTTAGGAGCCAACAGACAGCAGCTAACAGTTAGCAGCCAACAGTCAGGAGCTAAAAAGACAGGAGCTAACGGACAGCAGCCAACAGACAGGAGCTAACGGACAGCAGCCAACAGACAGGAGCTAACACTCAGCAGCCAACAGACAGGAGCCAACAGTCAGGAGCCAAAATGACAAACAGGAGTTAACAGCAGTCAAGGACTAACAGATCGGTGCCAACAGTCAGCAGCCAAAAAGACAACAGTCAGGAGCTAACAGATAGGAGCTAGCAGTCAGGAGCTAAAAAGACAAACAGGAGCTAACAGTCAGGAGATAACCGATAGGCGCCAACAGTCAGCAGCCAACAGACAAGAGCTAACAAGCAGGAGCTAACAGTCAGCAGCCAACAGTCAGGAGCTAAAAAGACAGGAGCTAACAGATAGGAGCTAACAGAAAGGTGCTAGCAGTGAGGAACTAACAGACAGGAGCAAACAGACAGGAGCCAAAAATTTCACCCTGTCCAGGAAACTGTCTCGAGAGACCAAAACCATTTTTGTTCCAGGCTGTAAACATGTTTATTTATGCTGTAATGTTGGACATTTTAATATGGACTTCTATAGGAATGTGCTGTTTTGGAGCCTCAAGTGACCCATCAAGGAACTGCAGTTTTTTCTTCTTCCAGTTGGTTGTCTGACATCACTGAAGTTTAACGCTCGACTCAGTCGCCTCGATCTGATCCGGTTTTGGTTGTTCCTCCAGGCCAGAAATTCCCAGTGTTCACTGAATGCAGCATCACAATGAGTTTAATTGGCTCATGCTAGCCAACAGCACAACTGATGCTATCAGCAGAACATGCTAACTACGTTTGTTTGTGTGTTTAGGGGAGAACAGGAGGCCGGCATTCACTGAAGTACATCGCCACCAAGTACGATGTTCCTGAACACTGGTATCCACGGCAACTGGAGTGGATGAGTACACGGCACAGCACCACAGCCACACCCGCCCACATGCCGCCAAAGTCTTCATCCTGGAGGTGAGGGGCGGGGCTAAGCACCTTCTCTAGATAAAGTCAGAGAAGGTCCGAAAATTTTTTTCTTGATTAACAGCGAAATGACACTCAAGCAAAACAAAATATATATAAAACACTTTATTCATTCAGGGGAAATTCAAAATGATTAAACTTTATTTACAGTCAGTAGTTCAAAGACGTCACCTCAAGTCACATGACCCAAGAACAGACTGCTCCTGATTGGTCATACCCCTCTACAAGGGGGCAGGGGGCGGTGCTTGGCTCCGTTTGGCAGGAAGCTGGTCATCATCTTCTCCTTCACTTCTTCCTCTTTTCCTCACAGGGATGGTGACTGGGCCCGCCTCCTGCTGAGGGGAGGAGTCAAACACCACACCGTTAGTTTGAAACATCAGAATAACGCATGACAAAAATCAAGGCCGCGGCTCTTACATCATCACCTCCGACCTCAGAGAGTCCATGGCATCCCGCCGAGCGACACGGACACAACCTCTGCACTTCAGGTTCAGGTTTTAATTTCAGTACTGTGGAACCTCCAAGGATCCTGGATGGCAACCACCCAGGCAGACAAAAAGGTTCATCCCCACCTCTCCAAAGTAACCATCTACCTGCTGCAGCCAGGTGGAAACGTGGGCGTGTCCTTGGCCAAGTGGAAACAGCCTTGACCCTCTCCAGTCTCTGGTGTTCTCAGAGAAACTCCTCACATGGACTAAATGTGGTGTCTGTTGTTCCCTCACAGTGTCAGTGATCCTCCTCAACTGAGTCTCACCAAGTAACCGTTCATTGGACACAAAGATCCTCCACAGAGATCTGGGACCAAAGACGCCCAGTCCTCACCTTAGGACACTGGTTGGAGTACAAGTCTGACAACCATACAGTGAGACAGGGTGCACCAGGACCCTAAAGACTTGGACCTTCATTCTCCTGCAAAGACATCAGCATCACCAAACACCTCTGACCTTTGACCACATGACCCCATAAGATCTTCACAGGCATCTCTGGATCTGACAGGTCGAGGAGGCAGAGACATTAATGTCCCTGCTGAGATCAGTCTGTACAAGTTCAACACTGAGCACATAGAGCAAGTCCAGGGAGTCGCTGAAAGCCTGGATCTTAGTCTGGATCCAGGACAGACACAAACCCGGACACTCAGCCTCTCTCATGCTGACATCATTCACCAAGTGGAGGTCAGCACACTTTGCAAGCAAAAGGCATCCAAGCCGCCCACCTCCACGACCTCACCGAAAACCCGGTCTGTGCAGGTCCGTCCAGGTCAGTGTAGGTACGTCCACATCCGACAAGGTCCAGGCAGGTCCGTCCAGGTCCGTCCAGGGGTTCTTGCATCGCTGAAATAACTCCTTGAATGTGAATATTCACCTTTAACACCAACACCTGCAAACCAATACTTCTGAGGACTTCACCTTAAACCCGTCTGAATTCACATAAAAAGTTTCTGTGGACGTTTCCACCTTGTGGACTGGTGTTCAGGATCTTAAGGTCCTTTCGTGTCTCTGGACTTTTGTTCTGCTCCTGTCAGAGGAGTTGGTGGAACCTGTGGTCCGTTATTCCTCCAGAGTCATACCCGGTCCTCCCGCTATCTCCCATCCCCTTGCTCATGGGCCGGGGAAGGTTGAACTCGTGCTTGGATAAATCAATCAATCAACTTTTTTTTTATATAGCGCCAAATCACAACAAACAGTTGCCCCAAGGCGCTTTATATTGTAAGGCAAGGCCATACAACAATCATGAAAAACCCCAACGGTCAAAACGACCCCCTGTGAGCAAGCACTTGGCAACAGTGGGAAGGAAAAACTCCCTCTTAACAGGAAGAAACCTCCAGCAGAACCAGGCTCAGGGAGGGGCAGTCTTCTGCTGAGACTGGTTGGGGCTGAGGGAAAGAACCAGGAAAAAGACATGCTGTGGAGGGGGGCAGACATCGATCACTAATGATTAAATGCGGAGTGATGCATACAGAGCAAAAAGAGAAAGAAACAGTGCATCATGGGAACCCCCCCACAGTCTACGTCTAAAGCAGCATAACCAAGGGATAGTCCAGGGTCACCCGATCCAGCCCTAACTATAAGCCTTAGCGAAAAGGAAAGTTTTAAGCCTAATCTTAAAAGTAGAGAGGGTATCTGTCTACCTGATCTGAATTGGGAGCTGGTTCCACAGGAGAGGAGCCTGAAAGCTGAAGGCTCTGCCTCCCATTCTACTCTTACAAACCCTAGGAACTACAAGTAAGCCTGCAGTCTGAGAGCGAAGCGCTCTATTGGGGTGATATGGTACTACGAGGTCCCTAAGATAAGATGGGACCTGATTATTCAAAACCTTATAAGTAAGAAGAAGAATTTTAAATTCTATTCTAGAATTAACAGGAAGCCAATGAAGAGAGGCCAATATGGGTGAGATATGCTCTCTCCTGCTAGTCCCCGTCAGTACTCTAGCTGCAGCATTTTGAATTAACTGAAGGCTTTTTAGGGAACTTTTAGGACAACCTGATAATAAAGAATTACAATAGTCCAGCCTAGAGGAAATAATGCATGAATTAGTTTTTCAGCATCACTCTGAGACAAGACCTTTCTGATTTTAGAGATATTGCGTAAATGCAAAAAGGCAGTCCTACATATTTGTTTAATATGCGCTTTGAATGACATATCCTGATCAAAAATGACTCCAAGATTTCTCACAGTATTACTAGAGGTCAGGGAAATGCCATCCAGAGTAAAGATCTGGTTAGACACCATGCTTCTAAGATTTGTGGGGCCAAGTACAATAACTTCAGTTTTATCTGAGTTTAAAAGCAGGAAATTAGAGGTCATCCATGTCTTTATGTCTGTAAGACAATCCTGCAGTTTAGCTAATTGGTGTGTGTCCTCTGGCTTCATGGATAGATAAAGCTGGGTATCATCTGCGTAACAATGAAAATTTAAGCAATACCGTCTAATAATACTGCCTAAGGGAAGCATGTATAAAGTGAATAAAATTGGTCCTAGCACAGAACCTTGTGGAACTCCATAATTAACTTTAGTCTGTGAAGAAGATTCCCCATTTACATGAACAAACTGTAATCTATTAGACAAATATGATTCAAACCACCGCAGCGCAGTGCCTTTAATACCTATGACATGCTCTAATCTCTGTAATAAAATTTTATGGTCAACAGTATCAAAAGCAGCACTGAGGTCCAACAGAACAAGCACAGAGATAAGTCCACTGTCCGAAGCCATAAGAAGATCATTTGTAACCTTCACTAATGCTGTTTCTGTACTATGATGAATTCTAAAACCTGACTGAACCTCTTCAAATAGACCATTCCTCTGCAGGTGATCAGTTAGCTGTTTTACAACTACCCTCTCAAGAATCTTTGAGAGAAAAGGAAGGTTGGAGATTGGCCTATAATTAGCTAAAATAGCTGGGTCAAGAGATGGCTTTTTAAGTAATGGTTTAATTACTGCCACCTTAAAAGCCTGTGGTACATAGCCAACTAACAAAGATAAGTTGATCATATTTAAGATTGAAGCATTAAATAATGGTAGGACTTCCTTGAGCAGCCTGGCAGGAATGGGGTCTAATAAACATGTTGATGGTTTGGATGAAGTAACTAATGAAAATAACTCAGACAGAACAATCGGAGAGAAACAGTCTAACCAAATACCGGCATCACTGAAAGCAGCCAAAGATAACGATACATCTTTGGGATGGTTATGAGTAATTTTTTCTCTAATAGTCAAAATTTTGTTAGCAAAGAAAGTCATGAAGTCATTACTAGTTAAAGTTAATGGAATACTCAGCTCAATAGAGCTCTGACTCTTTGTCAGCCTGGCTACAGTGCTGAAAAGAAACCTGGGGTTGTTCTTATTTTCTTCAATTAGTGATGAGTAGAAAGATGTCCTAGCTTTACGGAGGGCTTTTTTATAGAGCAACAAACTCTTTTTCCAGGCTAAGTGAAGATCTTCTAAATTAGTGAGACGCCATTTCCTCTCCAACTTACGGGTTATCTGCTTTAAGCTACGAGTTTGTGAGTTATACCACGGAGTCAGACACTTCTGATTTAAAGCTCTCTTTTTCAGAGGAGCTACAGCATCCAAAGTTGTCTTCAATGAGGATGTAAAACTATTGACGAGATACTCTAACTCCCTTACAGAGTTTAGGTAGCTACTCTGCTCTGTGTTGGTATATGGCATTAGAGAACATAAAGAAGGAATCATATCCTTAAACCTAGTTACAGCGCTTTCTGAAAGACTTCTAGTGTAATGAAACTTATTCCCCACTGCAGGGTAGTCCATCAGAGTAAATGTAAATGTTATTAAAAAATGATCAGACAGAAGGGAGTTTTCAGGGAATACTGTTAAGTCTTCTATTTCCATACCATAAGTCAAAACAAGATCTAAGATATGATTAAAGTGGTGGGTGGACTCATTTACTTTTTGAGCAAAGCCAATAGAGTCTAATAATAGATTAAATGCAGTGTTGAGGCTGTCATTCTCAGCATCTGTGTGGATGTTAAAATCGCCCACTATAAGTATCTTATCTGAGCTAAGCACTAAGTCAGACAGAAGGTCTGAAAATTCACAGAGAAACTCACAGTAACGACCAGGTGGACGATAGATAATAACAAATAAAACTGGTTTTTGGGACTTCCAATTTGGATGGAAAAGACTAAGAGACAAGCTTTCAAATGAATTAAAGCTCTGTCTAGGTTTTTGATTAATTAATAAGCTGGAATGGAAGATTGCTGCTAATCCTCCGCCCCGGCCCGTGCTACGAGCATTCTGACAGTTAGTGTGACTCGGGGGTGTTGACTCATTTAAACTAACATATTCATCCTGCTGTAACCAGGTTTCTGTTAGGCAGAATAAATCAATACGTTGATCAATTATTATATCATTTACCAACAGGGACTTAGAAGAGAGAGACCTAATGTTTAATAGACCACATTTAACTGTTTTAGTCTGTGGTGCAATTGAAGGTGCTATATTATTTTTTCTTTTTGAATTTTTTTGCTTAAATAGATTTTTGCTGGTTATTGGTGGTCTGGGAGCAGGCACCGTCTCTACGGGGATGGGGTAATGAGGGGATGGCAGGGGGAGAGAAGCTGCAGAGAGGTGTATAAGACCACAGCTCTGCCTCCTGGTCCCAACGCTAGACAGTCACAGTTTGGAGGATCCAAGAAAATTGGCCAGATTTCTAGAAATGAGAGCTGCTCCATCTAAAGTGGGATGGATGCCGTCTCTCCTAACAAGACCAGGTTTTCCCCAGAAGCTTTGCCAATTATCAATGAAGCCCACCTCATTTTTTGGACACCACTCAGACAGCCAGCAATTCAAGGAGAACATGCGGCTAAACAGGTCACTCCCGGTCTGATTGGGGAGGGGCCCAGAGAAAACAACAGAGTCCGACATTGTTTTTGCAAAGTTACACACCGATTTAATGTTAATTTTAGTGACCTCCGATTGGCGTAACTGAGTGTCATTACTGCCGACGTGAATTACAATCTTACCAAATTTACGCTTAGCCTTAGCCAGCAATTTCAAATTTCCTTCAATGTCGCCTGCTCTGGCCCCCGGAAGACAACTGACAATGGTTGCTGGTGTCGCTAACTTCACATTTCTCAAAACAGAGTCGCCAATAACCAGAGTTTGATCCTCGGCGAGTGTGTCGTCAAGTGGGGAAAAACGGTTAGAGATGTGAACGGGTTGACGGTGTACACGGGGCTTCTGTTTAGGGCTACGCTTCCTCCTCACAGTCACCCAGTCGGCCTGCTTTCCCGACTGCCCGGGATCCGCCAGGGGGGAACTAACGGTGGCTAAGCTACCTTGGTCCGCACCGACTACAGGGGCCTGGTTAGCTGTAGAATTTTCCACGGTGCGGAGCCGAGTCTCCAATTCGCCCAGCCTGGCCTCCAAAGCTACGAATAAGCAGCACTTATTACAAGTACCGTTACTGCTAAAGGAGGCCGAGGAACAGCTAAACATTTCACAACCAGAGCAGAAAAGTGCGGGAGAGACAGGAGAAGCCGCCATGCTAAATCGGCTAAAAGCTAGTAGCTACGCAACCTAGTGGATTCCTAAAAACACGCAAAATGAATAATGTGTAAATAATTTAGAGGTGATTCAGCAGAAGGAGTGCTTTAGTTAAGGCACCAGACAGGCCATGAAGCAGCACAAGTAACGCACGGCAACAGCGAACGCACGACAACGGTGCAAAAATAAAATAAAAATCCACTAGACAGGCTGCGGAGCAGCACAGGTAACACACGACAACGGTGGTAAAAAAAAAAATAATAAAATAAAATAAAAATCCACTAGACAGGCTGCGGAGCAGCACAGGTAACGCACAACAACGGTGGTAAAAAATAAAATAAAAATCCACTAGACAGGCTGTGGAGCAGCACAGGTAACGCACAACAACGGTGGTAAAAAAATAAATAAATAAAATAAAATAAAAATCCACTAGACAGGCCGTGGAACAGCACAGGTAACGCACGACAACGGCGGCAAAAAATAAAATAAAAATCCACTAGACAGGCTGTGGAGCAGCACAGGTAACGCACGACAACGGTGGTAAAAAATAAAATAAAAATCCACTAGACAGGCCGTGGAACAGCACAGGTAACGCACGACAACGGTGGTAAAAAATAAAATAAAAATCCACTAGACAGGCTGTGGAGCAGCACAGGTAACGCACAACAACGGTGGTAAAAAAAAAAATAAATAAAATAAAATAAAAATCCACTAGACAGGCCGTGGAACAGCACAGGTAACGCACGACAACGGCGGCAAAAAATAAAATAAAAATCCACTAGACAGGCTGTGGAGCAGCACAGGTAATGCACGACAACGGTGGTAAAAAATAAAAAAAATCCACTAGACAGGCCGTGGAACAGCACAGGTAACGCACGACAACGGTGGTAAAAAATAAAATAAAAATCCACTAGACAGGCTGTGGAGCAGCACAGGTAACGCACGACAACGGTGGTAAAAAAAAATAAATAAAATAAAATAAAAATCCACTAGACAGGCCGTGGAACAGCACAGGTAACGCACGACAACGGCGGCAAAAAATAAAATAAAAATCCACTAGACAGGCTGTGGAGCAGCACAGGTAACGCACAACAACGGTGGTAAAAAAAAAATAAAATAAAATAAAATAAAAATCCACTAGACAGGCTGCGGAGCAGCACAGGTAACGCACGACAACGGTGGTAAAAAAAAAATAAATAAAATAAAATAAAAATCCACTAGACAGGCCGTGGAACAGCACAGGTAACGCACGACAACGGTGGTAAAAAATAAAATAAAAATCCACTAGACAGGCTGTGGAGCAGCACAGGTAACGCACGACAACGGCGGCAAAAAATAAAATAAAAATCCACTAGACAGGCTGTGGAGCAGCACAGGTAACGCACGACAACGGTGGTAAAAAAAAAAATAAAATAAAATAAAAATCCACTAGACAGGCCGTGGAACAGCACAGGTAACGCACTACAACGGCGGCAAAAAATAAAATAAAAATCCACTAGACAGGCTGTGGAGCAGCACAGGTAACGCACGACAACGGTGGTAAAAAAAAATAAAAATAAAATAAAATAAAAATCCACTAGACAGGCTGCGGAGCAGCACAGGTAACGCACGACAACGGTGGTAAAAAAAAAAAAAAAAAAAAAAAAAATAAAAATCCACTAGACAGGCCGTGGAACAGCACAGGTAACGCACGACAACGGTGGTAAAAAATAAAATAAAAATCCACTAGACAGGCCGTGGAACAGCACAGGTAACGCACGACAACGGTGGTAAAAAATAAAATAAAAATCCACTAGACAGGCTGTGGAGCAGCACAGGTAACGCACGACAACGGTGGTAAAAAATAAAATAAAAATCCACTAGACAGGCTGCGGAGCAGCACAGGCAACGCACGACAACGGTGGCAAAAAACAATAAAAATCCACTAGACAGGCTGTGGAGCAGCACAGGTAACGCACGACAACGGTGGTAAAAA